>NC_044910.1:37732984-38032984 GCF_001633185.2 Quercus lobata
TTTTTGTTTTACTTGCATTTTCCACACATGCGTTTATGTGTTTGTTGAGTGTTTCAAGAATATATAGGTTTATTCAGTCGTGCTACTATCTACACTGGCAACTGATAGATAGTAGTTAGGTCGAATTGTTGTTGGGCATGATTAATGTTTAATAGGCTATTTTGTAACTTTGAGCAATTCAGTTTTGTTATATGTTTTGTCACGGAGTGTCAAATGGGGAGTTTATTAGGTTCTAAGATTTTAGGATCTAAATGTATTAGAACTTCAATGTGTAATGTTGGCAAACCATGATAAAAACTTAGAGTCTAGATTTAGGCTGCTCAAAGTGTGTTTATGTGTAAAGTTGGAATCTAGTAATTGTAGGAAATTACTATTCAATTTCTGTAAGGCTCGATCGATCGAAAATTAGACTTAATCGATCGAAGCTCACGTAGATTATTTTTTTTTGCAGAATTTCCAACTAAACCCAAGCCTATATGACGTGTAAGGTGTTAGGTTCTAAAGACTTAGATTTAATGTATTTAGAACTCTAATGTGTATTGTTGGCAAATCATGATCAAAACAATATGTTTAGTCGTGTTTAGACTTGCTCAAATTTGGTTCATTTATGTAAAGTTGGAATAAACTGTTGCAGGAATTATGTATGCTTCTCGGCCTGGTTCGATTGATTGAAGCTTAGGCTTGATCAATCGAAAATCGGGTCAGAGGCATTTTTTTGCAAAATTCCAACTCAGCTCTAGTTTGTTTAAAACGTTTAGGGTTTTCTAATTTGCCCTAGGTATAAAAGGCAAACCCTAGCGACGTTTTAGTGTCACTCATATTGCTGTTTGTGTAAATCTCTTGTGAGATCTGTGAGGAGCTTTCCTTTACACAAGCTTAGGATTATCAAGAAGGAGATAGTTCAAGAGCTTGATGATTATTCAGTTGCTGCCATAAGAGCTTAAAGAAACACAAGTGGGTGTGCTTGTACTTGCTGGAGAATCTAAGAAAGAAGGGAGTTTGTGGATTCGGAGCTTGCACGTGGTTGTGTCAGTAAGTTCTACTGGTGGGTAGCAATAAGAAGTTAAGCATGGGGGCTTGTAAGTCTTATTGTATGAACTTCGATTCTTTCAAGATAGTGGATTCAGGTTTATCTTGAGAATAGTTAGGTTAAATCCTCCCCAGGTTTTTATCGGTTTGGTTTCCTAGGTGATGATATCATTATGTTATTTATCTTTCCGCTGCTTTGCATGATATGATTGTTTGATTGTGATAACCTAGATTTGGAATTTGGACTAAGTAACAGCTTGGCTAATTACCTAGGTTAATCCTATTGTGTTTTTAAGTGGTCTAAAAACCATCAAGTGGTATCAAAGCGGGTTGCTCTTTTGTTTTTTATCTTTTGATCACCGAACTAATCCTTGACCCCTGTTGTCATGGAACACGGACACTCTCTAGTTATTCATCCTCATTTTGATGGAAATAATTATGCTTATTGTAAAGTAAGGATGAAAGCATTCCTGAAATCGATTGATGAGAGAGTTTGGAACTCCGTTGAATACGGATGGGAGAAGCCCACTACTCTTGTTAGTGAGTGGCAAACTTCTCAAAAGGAAGTAGCCGTGTTCAATAGCAAGGCTATGAATGCTATCTTTAACGCTATTTCTATAGAGGAATTTAAGAGAATCTCTAATGTTGAGATTGCTCATACTACTTGGAATATCCTCCAGACTGTGCATGAAGGCACAAAGGCTGTCAAAATCAACAAATTGCAGTAGTTAAGTTCTAAATTTGAAAGCATTAGGATGTTTGATGATGAATCTTTTGATGAATTCTATGCTAAACTTAATGATATTATTAATTCTGCATATGACTTGGGTGAAATCTATGATCAACCTAAAATTGTTAGGAAGATTCTTAGATCTTTAACTAAAGACTTTAGACCCAATGTGACTGCCATCACTGAAAGCAAGGACGTGGACTCCATTCCGGTTGATGAACTTGTAGGATCACTTCAATCCTATGAGTTGGACCTACCCAAAACTAGCAAATCCAAATCAATGGCTCTTAAGTCAGTTGATGATGTTGAGGTTAGTGGATTTGATGATGAGCTCTCTGCTACAGAGATTGCTTACCTTGCCAAGAACTTTAGAAACTTTCTCAGGAATAGTAACAGAAGGGCAAGAGATACGAACACTGTTGAACCTAGAAACTTTAGGAAGAATGATCCCACTAAGGTTCACAATAATGATAAACCTAGAGAAAAAGTAGGACAATCTTCAAATAATTCTATGGGTCCTCAGTGTTTTGGATGTCAAGGGTATGGTCACATGAAATCTGAATGTCCTACCTATTTGAGGTCTAAGGGTAAGGCTATGCCTGTAACCCTTAGTGATGGTGAAGTTTCTGATGATGAGTCTAATTGTGACGAGGATGGAAACTTCGTTGTTTTCACTTCTACTGCTATAGTCAATGAGAACATATCTGCTGAAGAGAACCCTTTTGATGGGGAACTTTCTGAGGATGCAGATCTTCAAGAGGCCTACAATAAACTTTGCAAAGTTGCTGCAAAGGATGCTATGAATGTTGAACTTAGCTTGAAGAAAATTGAATCTCTTGAGCTTGGTAAGAAGAATTTGCTTGTTAAATTGTTTGGTACTAATGAACTTTTGAACAATGTGAAAACTGAGAATATGCTATTGCTTGATAAAGTTAAATCATTGGAACTTGATTTATCTGTTGTTAGATCTGCTAGTGCTAAACTTGATCAAATGCTGAGTGTTCAAAAGTCTTCTTCTAACAAATCTGGATTAGGTTTTGTTGAAAGCATCTCTGTGTCTGCTCCCTATTTCACAAACTTTGTCTCTTCATCTTTTTCTGAACCTTCTGTGAGTGAGATTGTGAGTGAAACTATCAAACACCCTATGAGTGAGGTTTTCAAACCCATAGAAGTTTCACCATCTAGGAAGATTATGGTTGATCTGAAAGAGTCTAAACTTAAGCAGCCTACCCTTTCTAAGGACAAGTCACATGATAAACTTGCATGGGTTTGTCATTTTTGTGGAAAGTCTGGACACATTCGTCCAAACTGTTACAAGTTGCAAGCTGCTAAGAGAACAAACAAACCAAAAGTACCTGTGCCTTAAGCACAAGATCCTATGGTACTCATTTGTGAATTTGTAAAGGCTTTAAACCTTTATTCCAATCCTGGAGTTGGTAATCATTCCTATGTGAGTAAGAACTCCAATGCTTCTGGTGTATCTAAAAGATTTTGGATGCAAAAGACTCGAACTAATTGAGTCTTTTTGACATAGTCCTTGTGTTTCATTGCCCTACCCATTGTGACCATTGTTCTTTGGTTTTGTGTTTTGTGTTTTGTGTTTTGTGTTTTTTTTTTTTTTTTTTTTTTTTTTTTTTTTTTTTTTTTTTTTTCTAGGATTTACATTGCATAACATTCATACATTTCATTCTAAGTGTTTTTAATAAAAAAAAAAAAAAAAAAAAAAAAAAAAAGAAGAAAAAGGAAGCAAATTGTGTTTTTGCACTATTTTTTCTTGGTTTTTGAGAACAAGGTTGATCAATTTATTTTCACATAACATGTCTTTTGTACCTTGTTTAGCCTTGATGAGCTTACTTATTGCACTTTACTAGTTAAAGTTTTGTAGTGCATGTTGTGTGGGAAAGATGTTTATGGTTTTAATAATTTTGTCTTGATCTTAAAGTCACTTTTCTTTGACTATCGGACTTGAACCTTTAGAGAAAGGCATAAATAACCATTTCACCACTATTCACTAGCTAATCATGAACACCTTAGTGCATATCGTAAAATTTCGTGCTCGAGAAAGTGTAGCACATGCACAAAAAGAACATAAGGTGTAGCCTCGGTTTAAATGCTAAAATTAGTGTGTACATTATTGGACTTAATGTTAAATCTATCAAATAAAATTGGTGTGTACATTATCCCGGCTATTTTAATAAGTTTCTGAACAATTAAAACTGGTGTGTATATTATGAAGTAAAAATCAAGAAACTTACATGATTGCAAGCTTATGATCTAGGAGATGTGGGAGTTATATGATGTAATTCTTTAGGTGATAGTCTCTTTCAAATTATTTGTGATGAATTTTGTAGATTTTGTGTTTAATTGCTATACACATATCACCTCACATGTAACTCAAGCTTTTACTAGTTCCACACACTACACAAGTTACTCTTTGCTAAATATTGTACATGTTATTGTGTGTGTCTTTGATCTGACTAACCAAGTTTGCAAATACTTTGAGTTTTGTGCAAAACTGAGTTGATGCTTGAAAATTTATGGAGAATGTAAGAAATTTTAACTTTGGGAAAATTGGGCTTAAATCCTTGTTTTTGAAAATCATACCATCACATACTCATGCATTTTGTTCATCAATTTCAATGCTTTGAGTTGTTCCTAGATTTTTTTTTCAAAAACTGTGTTTTTCCTCAAAATTTTGTGAGCCTCTGCCAGTTTTGATTGATCCAATCTGTTTTTCGATGGATCGAAATTGTTTTAAATTGTCTAAGGAAGTCTCTGTCTGTTTCGATTGATCCAACCTGTTTTTCGATCAATTGAAAGTGTCTTTGAAATTGTTTTCAATTTTTTTAGAAGTCTCTGTCTATTTTGATCAATCGAAACTGTTTTTCGATCAATCAAAACTCGTGAATCAGGTTTTTAAAAAATCATATTTGACTTGTTCAAACCACTTTTTCAAAACATTCTCTCTCTCTCCGACTCAGCAAGGCTCTATAGAGAATTTTTTGTCGTTTTCCTCCAAATTTCTTGCAAGTTTTCTCTCTCCCTAAGCCGGTATGTCTATTTTACCCTTCCTTTTGCATTGTTTTTCACATTTTCATGCATTATCTCATGGTTTTTGGGTAATTTTCGAACTATGCACTTTTTGGGATTTTTGATTAATCAAGTCTTGTTTTATGAATTTGATCAATGGGTTTTGTTGCTACAATGATATATTCATGATCTATGTTGGTTAATTTGATCAATTTGGGGATTTATGAAAAATAAAAAATTCTAGGGCTTGTATTGAACCCAAATTGGGGATTTTGTTCAAATTGGTTTCAATTGATGAAATTGGCTTGTTGAATTGATGAAATTGGTCATTATTTTCTGAAATCTATCTTGTATGATGATCAATTGGTAAATTTGTACAAATTAATCAAGTGGTTTTTCAAATATTTTGGGGTTTTTGTTAGAAACTCTATGCTTAAGCCAAAATTTTGTGAACTTGATCTAATTTTGAACTTAATTTCACTACATTAGGGCATGCATCATGTCATTTAAACTATTCATGCATCATATAGATTTTTGTTCTATATTTTTGTTGTGCTAACTTGCAGTCTACCCTTATTTTTTGTTTTGTTTTTGTTTTTTTTTTTTTTTGTTTTTGTTTTTGTTTTTGTTTTTTTTTTGTTTTTTTTTTGCTTTCTGTCTTGGTCCTTATCCTAACACCATGCCTAGGAAAACTAGAGCTCATAGGACCCCCTCCACCTTCCTTTGAGTCTCCCTCTAGGAGTGAGGTGTTTAGGAATGACAAAAGCAGAGAGGCATTTGAGAAACTGAACTGTAAGCGTAAGATTTGGGCTGAGCGTTCTATGGTTTTAGATGAGGTAGATCCGGCCATTAGGGCAAACCTTGAGTCTAGAGGTTGGTTGTCCCTGTTAAAGAGTTCTTCTCGAATCTCTCTTGCCACGTCTATGATTCCAACACCCTTGTTAGAAGTTGGATACGAGGTGTTGAGTTCACCATTACTCCTCGGGTAGTGGCTGTTGCTCTTGGGGTTCCGGTCGTTAAGGAGCTTGACTATCCTTATGATAAGTCTCCACCCTTAGATGTTGTCATGTCATACATCACTGGGTCTTCTATCTAGTGGGGTTCTGATCCTCGGATCATGTCTATTGAGCTTACTAAGACTGCCTATCTTTTCTTTAGGATAGCGTGTCATTCTTTATGGCCTATTTCTCATCTCCACACCATCCCTCTAGAGTAATGTGTGTTGTTATATGCTTTTGTTTCTGGTGCGTCTATCAATTTCCTACATTTGTTCCTTCGTTCTTTGAACGAGGTTCATAGGAGTTCTGCTATAGGGCATGCACTTATCCATCCTATTTTTCATTCATAGGATTTTGTTGTTTCT
Source organism: Quercus lobata (assembly GCF_001633185.2). Taxonomy (NCBI): domain Eukaryota; kingdom Viridiplantae; phylum Streptophyta; class Magnoliopsida; order Fagales; family Fagaceae; genus Quercus; species Quercus lobata. The sequence continues at coordinate 37,739,137 of NC_044910.1, forward strand.
TGGTCTAAATTGTTTCCCTTCTGGTGAGCCCCTTCATATTGTTGCTCCCATAGGTGCCACCTTCCTTAGGTAGAGGGCTTTTCACTTGAGAGTTGATCCTATGCATCCTAGAGGTGCATCATCTGGTGTTGTTTCCACTCCTCTCTCTTCTACAGGTGCTGATACGGCTGAGGCATCTGGTGCTGCTATTGCTGATGCTGATGTTCCTCCACTGACTACTTCGGATGATTTAGACATTAGACGTATGTTGGATCATGTCTTGACCGTTCAGGTGGCTCATGGACAGATTTTGGTGGACATGCTTGATGAGATCCGTGCTTTGCATACAGAGTTGGCACAGTTTCGACGATCTTCACCGTCACCTCCTTTTGATGATGGATTTTGATTGCCATTTGGCATTCCCTCACAAAAAGGGGGAGTACATATTTTCACTTGTAGAGTTTTGTTTTCAGGGGGGAGTATTTTTTTGTTGGTTGGAGCTTCTGGAGTTTAGATTGTATCTAGGTGCTTCACATTGTATTTTATCTTTTTAGCTCTTGCCATATTTTTTGTTGGGATATTCATGTTAGGGGGAGTTACTTTTATTGCTTTATATGTTTCTTGTTTTCAACTACTTATTGATTTATATTTATGAGTTTTTCATTGATATATGTCTTTATTATGTGTTGTTTGAAATCAAGAATTTATTTTTGTTTACTTGTATTTTCCACACATGCAGTTATGCATTTTGTTTAGTGTTTCAGGAAATATACAGGTTGATTCAATCGAGCTGTTGTTTACACTTGCAACTGATGGATAGTAGTTAGGATTGAATTTGTTTAATGAGTATTATTTTTGTAAAGGGCTTTTCTTTGTAAACTTTGAACTTTTAGTTGTGTTTTGTCACATATTGCCAAAGGGGGAGTTTGTTAGGTTTTAAAGACTTAGATTTAATGTATTTAGAACTCTAATGTGTATTGTTGGCAAACCATGATCAAAACAATATTTTTAGTCGTGTTTAGACTTGCTCAAAGTTGGTTAATTTATGTAAAGTTGGAATAAACTGTTGTAGGAATTATGTATGCTTCTCGGCCTGGTTTGATCGATCATAGCTTAGGCTCGATCAATCGAAAATCGGGTCAGAGGAGTTTTTTTGCAGAATTCCAACTCAGCCCTAGTTTGTTTAAAACATTTAGGGTTTTCTAATTTTCCCTAGGTATAAAAGGCAAACCCTATCCACGTTTTAGTGTCGCTCATATTGCTGTTTGTGTAAATCTCTTGTGAGATCTATGAGGAACTTTCCTTTACACAAGCTTAGGATTATGAAGAAGGAGATTAGTTGAAGAGCTTGATGATCATTCAGTTGCTGCCATAAGAGCTTAAAGAAACACAAGTGGGTGTGCTTGTACTTGCTGGAGAATCCAAGAAAGAAAGAGTTTGTGGATTCGGAGCTTGCACGTGATCGTGTCAGTAAGTTCTACTATGGGTAGCAATAAGAAGTCGAGCGTGGGGACTTGTAAGTCTTATTGTATGAATTTCGATTCTTTTAAGATAGTGGATTCAGGTTTACCTTGAGGATAGCTAGATTAAATCCTCCCCAGGTTTTTACCAGTTTGGTTTCCTAGGTGATCATATCATTATGTTATTTATCTTTCCGCTGCTTTGCATGATATGATTGTTTGATTGTGATAACCTAGATTTAGAATTTGGACTAAGTAACAACTTGGCTAATTACCTAAGTTAATCCTATTGTGTTTTTAAAGGGTCTAAAAACCATCAAGTTTTATGTTTTGCTTCAAGTATAAAAGGAAAAACCCTAGCCACGTTTTAGAGGTTGTTGATATGCTGTGTTTGTGAATCTCTTGTGAGATTTAAATGTGTTTACCTTCATACATACTTAGGGTTATCAAGATCAAGATTAATGTCAAGTGCTTGGTGATCTCTTCGGTTGCTGTTTCAAGAGCTTAAAGGAAACATAAGTGGGAGTACTTGTGGTTGTTGTGGATCAAGGAAAGAAGTAGTCCGTGGACTCGGAACTATCACGTGGTCGTGGTAATTTCTACTCAAGGTAAAAATAGGATGTTAGTGGTCTAAATCTTATTGTAAAAATTCAATTCTTTCATAGTGAATCTGTTTTACCTTGAGGATAGCTAGGTTAAATCCTCTCCAGGTTTTTTACCTGTTTGGTTTTCTTGAGTTATCATACTGTTGTGTTATTTATTTTTCCGCACTATTCACATGATATGATTTGAATGTGTTTAACCTAGATCTTATTAATGAACTTGTTAATCAACTTGGCTTAATATTAGGTTAAACAACTTGTTTTAAGGGGTCTAAAAACGTACAATTTTTATGCATTCATGCATTTTAGACCTAGGTTTTGGGTTTTTGAAAATTTTTGGGGTTTTTGAGATTTTTGTGCAATTTTTGGGTTGGGTTGTGTTGATTTGGTAATGTATGCTCATGCATTGCATTCTCATTGCATTATAACAATGTTTCATGCATTTTAGATGTGTGATTGATTATTGTTGTTTGAGTGTTGGTAGGTTTGGATTCGGTTTTTACCCATGATACTTTTAAATTTTGCACGTCACATGTTCATGCATTTTTCATGCATACGTTATATCTTTTCTTTCCTTTTCTATTTGTGATGTGTTCTGCTTTCTCTCTCTCTCTCTCTCTCTTGGATGGATTGTGCCATGGCACCTAAACAGCGCAAATCCACTTCGGCTCAGAACCCTTTTCGTTGTTCTGGGTCATCTTTTTCTGATCCTTATATTCCATCTCATATCCGGTTCCTGATAAGAAGGTCATTGGACTTCTCTGAGAACTTTTAGGACCATGGTGTTCATTCGGAATGCCAGGTCATCCTATCGGATTTCTCTGACACTGCTCTACCCGAAGTCATTCAGACTCGGGGATGGGAGTCCCTCTATGGGAAACCTAAAAGGTGTTCGGTTGTGTTCATTTAGGAGTTTTACTCCAACATGCATGACATTGATACCTCTGTGCCTTGTTTTGTTACCATATTCTGAGGTACATGTATCGTAGTTACTTCAGATCTTATATCCAAGGTACTACACTTTCCTAAGGTAGCGCATCCTGACTACCCTGATTGTGATCGTCTACGGATTCTGTCCAGAGACGAGCTTATCTCTCACTTTTGTGAGACTCATTCTATATGGGGTGGTAAGCTAAACACCCCATGCTCGGATTTTGCCAAAGGCTTGAGATTCCTTAACATGGTGATGACATTCACTCTCACTCCTTTGTTTCACTATAACTCCATCGCTGAGCCTCGTGCTCGTTTTCTTCTTTCCTTGATAGAGGATTTTTCCATTGACTTTCCCTCTCACCTCATCACATCTATCATAGATGTGTATCAAGATACTGCTACCCGTGATAAGCTTATCTTTCCTTCCGCTATCAAGCGGATCATTCGGCACTTCTCCATTCCTATTCCTCTCTCTCCACTTTTCACCATCATGGGTGCCATTAGCGCTGGTTCTGTTCAGTAGAGCAAGGCCCAACTTCGATCGAAGTGGCCATGAATGGAGGTGGATGATCCTGCAGCTTCTGCTATTCCACCTTCTTCTTCGGTTCCTTCCACCTCTGCTCCTTCTTCTTCAACAACTAGTGTGACTCTTGATGCTATCATGGCACAGCTTCAGAGGATGGGTGCTCGTCTCAACTATCTCATAGACGAGATGTGTCAGATGAACACCTGAGTCGGTTGCATTACCCGCAGACAGGCTCGCATGCCTAGCTTTGCATCTTCTCCCCCTCTTTCTCCAGAGGCCTCGGTTGATAAGGATGATGATGCTGGTGCTGATGAGGATGGTGCTAGCTCTTCCAATGATGATGAGATGATGACCTCTTAGTAACTTGTCCTTTGTCATTTGTGACAGAAAGGGGGAGTAGTTTTGGTTTTGAGAGTAGCCTTATACTATGGGGGAGAGTTAGTATATGACATTTTTGATAGGGGGAGTGTATGTAGATTTTGAGGGATGTAGTGAGATTTACATGTATTTTCTTTTCTTTCTTTTTAGTTACAGCCTCTTTTACATTGGTTTTGTGACCATTTATTGACATACATTGTACTTTATTTTCATATATATGATGATGTGTGTTTTTTTTCTTTACCTACCTCTACATGTGTTGTTTCTTTTCTTTCTTTATACACATGTTTCTTTATGTATGCAATCTTTATTTCTGTTTCACACATGATGCCTTGATGAGTTTTTGTTTAAGCGTTTCAAAAAGACAGGTTGTGAAAATCTACCATGCCATGAACTTTCTTCTTGCAAAGTCTTTCAAGAGTTTACGTTAGGGTTAGATTTATTTTGTAATTCAATAAGTGGTTATGAGTTTAGTGATTTAAGACTTCTCTCATGATTCATTTGTTGTGGTTTTGTCACGGATTGCCAAAGGAGGAGATTGTTAGGGACATATTTATTGGCTAATTATTTGACAAAACGCACTTTACTTGTAATTGGGTAGATCTAGGATGAGTTTAGTACTTCAAGAAACAGGTGATCAAGTTAAGTATTGAAGTCATGCAAGTCTAACCAAGAAACAAATGAAAGAAGTGTTGTTCTTTAAAACTCAACAGCAATTTCAACAGAAAGACTTCTATCGAGATTTAATGTTGAAGCTCGATAGAAGCTCGACACAAGCTGTATCTATTGAGAATTACGAAATTAGATTTTCCAGATCTAATTACACGCATATTCCTATGTATTTGTGTAGGGTTTCTTTTCTCACAACCCTAAACATATATAAAGATTATTTTAAGGGCCATCACAAAGCGATGAAAGAACAATACATGCATTGTGTGACCGGAAGCAGAAATTCCTCTAGTTCATCATCCTCTCTGAAGAAACTACTATGTCTTTACACCAAGGGTTTTGTGACTAAGGAGCTTCCTGAACTTCATTGTTGATGAACTGAAAACTTTGCAGCTAACGATCTTCTTCAAGTTAGTGGAGTTAGTCACATACTGGGATCCATGGATCATTGGTTAGTCACGTATTGGGATTCGTGCATTGAACGGAGAGATTGCTGCTATAATTCAAGTCCAATTGAGTATTGGGGTAAAGGTTTAACTGTAGGTTGGTATTTCGGGATAGACCAAAGAGTTTGGTAAAATTCCTTATACTTGTAATCACTTGTGATTGATAACAGTGGATTCTCGGGAGTGATGACCTTAAATTCACCCATCGGGGTTTTGCCTCGGTGGTTTTCCCCATTCGTAAACAAATCACCTGTGTAATTTGACTAATTAATTAACTTGAGTAATTAATTAATTTGCAAGGGGTCAATTCATTTTAACCCAACACTTAGAGTCCGATTTTTTTTTTTAATAATGAGTAAATGTTGAGTCTCTTAGCTAAGACTGAAATTGAATTAACATTTCTTTTTGTTTGTAGAGCACTTATTGGCACTAGGGAATGCAAGAAATGTTGTAAAATTGCAGTTTTGGAAATGAAAACTACAGTATAAATTTATTTTAGGTAGAGAGCAATTGAAAAACTACCGTTTGTGTTTCAAGACCAATTATTTGGCTATTTTTCTATTGTCTTGAATCAATTGAATGTGTTTGGCATTAGTCTAAATCTTAAGAGTAGTTAACTGGAATTTACCCAAACTAATAAAAGGTGCATTCGGTGCTTGTGCTCTCATAGCCTTTGATAAGCAAAAGTAAATGAATTGATGGCAGCTACGCAAATGTTCTCCATTGGGTTAAGATAGAGAAGAAAAACCAGATCGATCATATAGATGTTCAAAAAAATTAACAAACAAATTGTTAATAATAATAAAAAAAAAAACCACCTTATACACTGAACTTACCACAATAGGTTATGAAATAAGAAAAATCCCAAATACATCAACCTACTACGATATTTTATTAATTTATTCACAAGTGAATCAGACAAACTTTCACTTTGAGACACGTTACTTTCAACAATTTTTGGTATCTAGATAAAGTGTTTTGCCAATAGCCAAAACAATTATTGTCTTAATCAGACAAATTTAAGGTCATTATAAAGAGTATAAAATCAATTTCAAATCTTCAGACTAAATACAGTAAGTCTCAACGAGCAGGTAGAGAACAAATGGTTGGGAGTATGAATAACTGAATGCAGCTCATCAAGTTTGTTTTTGATTAACAGTCTTATATACATAACTTTGCATTACTATCGTTTTAGCTTACGCTTTGTTTGTTTCGGCAATAATGTTTTCTACAAAATGAATCATTTAAAAAAAAAAATGTTTTTTATAAAACTATTTTATTTTCCTATGTTTGGTAGTAACCTTAATTTCCCTTATTTAGCTTACTGTGAGATAGAGTTGTTTTCCAAAAAAAAAAAAAATTAGTGGAAAACAATCTTTACATAATGTTTTCCTTTGAGATAAGCCATACTTTTTATATTAACCAAAGATAGTTTTCCTTTAACTCATTTTTTTTAATGCTACCAAACACTAGAAAACACGGAAAACTATCTTTATACAATTGATTTCATATTGAGACTAAAGTCATCTTTCACTCATTAATTTGTCATCATTCTATTATGTTCTTGAGGGTTTGCACAAAAAATTCTGCACAAATACAAAAATGTAATTCCTTCTATAGCTAAAAGCTTTAACATGTAAATGTAATTTGCATATGTGCCAATGTGCCATGCATATACACAATGACACAATATTGAATTAAAATAAAGAATGAATTGAAATTACTTTCAATTTTATTATAAAAATTTTAGCAATTGACCTATCATATATGATTAATGACATCACCTCAATAATATCATAAATGAATTTTTAATTATATTTTATTTATATTTAAGAATTGATAAATCAAATTATAAGATATGTAATATCTTAAATATTAATTAGTCTTTTATTTTTAAGAGTTCCAACAATGATGCAGGGCATTTCTAGTCCCGATTCTCTATAAAGGAGAACAATCAATGCTAATGCCACTAAATTAGAAGCTTTATTGACTTCAACATCATTCTTTAGGATAACACTAAAACGAACCAACATAATTGAGAAATGGGGGCTTCAGTTGCAACTTATGCAAATCAAGAAAAGAGGCTTTTCAGAGTGTTTGAGAGACTTGGATTGGTAAGACTATAGCCCCCATCAACAACCAGGTTCATCCCACTCACATACTTAGACTCATCACTCCCCAAATACAACGCTGCCTCCGCAATATCTTCAGGTTCCAATACTACTCCCTTCAAGTTTGCACATGATGAAACCACTTCCTCCACCTTATTTTTCTCCATCTCTATAATTTTTTTTACCATAGGAGTTCCAACTGTAAAGGGAGACACACAATTAACTCTTATTCCATACTGTCCCAACTCCACGCTCAAGTTCTTGGCCAGTCCCACCACAGCATGCTTTGATGCCTTGTATGCATGTGAAGTATTACTGGCCAAAACTGAAACTATACTTGAGGTGAAGAGAATGCTTCCTTTTTTAGTTGGAATCATAACCCTAGCAGCATGCTTGGCACCCAAGAAAGCACCGAAAACGTTGACATTCAAAACCCTTTTGAAATTTTCATTTTCAGATTCTAAAATTCCTGATTCAATGTTGCCTGTAATGCCAGCGTTGTTGAACATGATATCAAGCTTTCCATACTTGGTTATAGCCATGTCCACAGCCTTTTCAACATCAGATTCATTTGTTACATCACAATGGATGTAAGAGATGGAATCAGAGCCAATGTCTTCGCAGACTGAGTGGCCAAGCTTGTCTTGGACATCTGCTATTAGGACCTTTGCACCATGTCGAACAAAAAGCCTTGCAGTGCTCTCACCTATGCCACTCGCACCACCGGTTATTAATGCTACCTTACCTTCTAATCTGCAAGGACAAAGAAATGAGGAAACTAAAATTTATTAGTCTAAACTCCTAGCTAGTTTTTAATATATTATAAATGATAGAAAGAATGTGAATTAGAGAACACAGAGTTTGTGAAAGGTTTGTTGTAATATTACCTTTTGGTGCTGGGAGTTGCTGAAGAATTAGCACTCATCTTTTTCTTAAAATTTATGGGAGATCTCCGCCAAGTTGAAGATGTGAGTTACGTTTGTGTGAATGTCACCTTTATTGTTTGTAGATACTTTATAGTGGAGAGGTTCAAGTATATGCAGCTTAAACAAATTATAAAAAAAATTAATAAGTAAACAGGAAGGAGAAAACAACAAAATCCTTACTTCTATGAAGTTTCTTGCTATGTATTAAGATTCTACTTAGCAGGTAGCAGCCATTAGGCAAAGTCTTAGTTTTGGTAACATAAGTCATACACAAATGTAACGGTCCTGAGAGAGACTTTACTAGAAATTTAACCCTTTTACTTTTTGACTTCCAAGGCAGCCATCAACGTTGAGGATGTAAATCTTACGTGCATGCTATTATTATGTGTGGAAAGTTATACCAAAGTTGATTTATTGGGTGGAAGTTGATGGATGGCCGATGGGTGGATATTGGGAGGTCATTAAATCCTAAATCCTCTAATGTCAACACCGTTGTCGTGCTGCAAGTACCGTGATTGGAGGGTTAAGGTGTCATTTTCCTTTTGTTGTTTAAATATCTTAATCTTAAGGGTCCTTATAAGGGGTGACTTTAGTGCAATTTTTATACTTTACTTTCATAAAATAAAAAAATAAAAAAGTCTATACTGCATTAAGCAAATTTTGGAATTATAATGTGTATCACTTTCTGTACTTTTCAAATGATAATAAATTTTTTTGAACTATTTCCAAAGTCAGAATCTAGCAAAGAAAAAATTTCTTTTTTAAAAAATAATTAATATCTACAACAGAAGTGAGTTTCTACAAAAAAAAAAAGGAATGTGAATATTTACTTTTTTGTCAATAAAAATGAAGATGATGATAATGATTTTGTTGTTTGAGATCCCACTACAAAATGCGGAGGCCTTGGGCCGCGTTTTTTAAGCCGTTTGTTTTGATTGAAAACATTATATAAAGATAGTTTCCATATTTTTCAATGTTGGTCGTATAAATAATGCATACTTCAGGAGTATGCGCCCTCTCTCTCACAAAGAGGTGGGCCCCATAGTGGGTGGAATCCACCCAGCTGTGAGAGGAAGGGACTATACAATAATTTTCCTAAAAAAAAAAAAAAAACTATTTTTGGTCAACAAAAAAAGTATAGCTTACTTTAAGAGATTGTTTTCTAGCAAATTTTTTTGGAAATAGACTTTTTCTCATAGCAAGCTCAAGCTAAAAATGGAAAGTTAGGGAAAGTGGGAGGATAGAATTTTTTTTTAATTTTCCTCCTTTTTATTTGGTTGGGAGTGAAAAAGTAAAGGGATAGAAAAAATGAGTTTGCATAAATTTACTCATATATCCTTGTTAAAAAACTAATGCCCAATTAAAACAAAAAAGTGACAAACAACCAAAAAAAAAAAAAAATCACCCAAATTTATGGAAAAAAAATGTCCAGAAAAAAAAAATGAAAGAAGAAGAAGAAGGAAAATAAAACAAACACTGTCATGCCCACGACCCAAAGAAATCAAAAGAAAAAAGGAAAAATAAAAAATAGAAAGAGGAAGAGGCAACGTCCAGGAAAGCAAAAGAAAAAAAAAGAATGAGAAAAAAAAAAAAAAACACTTATTAAAACTGGGATTGGAAAAAAAGAAAAAGAAAAAGCAACGTACTGAAACTCATGGGCAACTTGCACATGGGCATTTTTGTCACTCACCCATTAGAATTCCCACCACCTAGTTTTATCCCCATTTTGAGGAGAAAACTTTTTGGTGGGCTCAGGAAGAAAACACCTGGGGCCCACTATCATTTTCCCCTATCCCCCTCCCAACCAAACACTCTTCAAAATGTTTTCCCTTCTCATCTCTCTCTCTCTCTCTCTCTCTCTCTCTCTCATCCTTCCTAAAATCCACTCTACGAAGCATAGGAAAATGACATAGTTTTATAGAAAATATTTTTTGAAAAAATGACTTATTTTCTAGAAAATATTGTCGTTGAAATAAACAGAATAGTAAAAACAAAAGTCAAATGCATTCATGATAAATATTTTTATTTTCTTTTGTAAAAAGGATAGAACTATACTTCTAACTCTAAAATATACTAGTGAATTCATTTGGTTTTATTTATTTATTTGAGAAACTCATTTGGTTTTAATTGATAGCACAATTTGGTAACATAACTTAACTTTGTTCTCTCAACATTTCTCATGTCATCAACTGTAATACTCCAAATTTAAATTTTAAAAGAAAATTTTAGAATTTTAAAATAAAATATAACGATTGATCAAACATGCACCATAGTTCCTCAACTATGAAAAATGTTGTTCAACTAATAAGTGCAGACTCTTCAAACACAAAAAATGTTAAGTCATTAAGTGATGCAGTTGCTCCTGTAGAACTTGATGAATCTATACCATAATTTATATTTTTTCTGTTGATGAATGCTGGCTTGTTAGGAGGGGGAAGACTTGTTTCATTTCCCCACGTGAATAAAATTTCTGCCATGCTTGGTCAATCTATTGCTTGTTCTTGCACACATAAGAGATATGAATACATCTTGAAACTTGATGAGGAGGATACGCTTGACGCAATGACGAATCAACTACATCCAACAGTTTTCCTTTCTTCCCATAAGTCCCAAACCTAAAATATTAGTAGTATAATCTTAGAGTACTACCAAGGTGAAGTGCATCAAATCAAAACCAAATGATAATATATTTTACTTACATGTCCAATCAAATTTAGGCAAGGACTTTCAACATGATAGTGGTTGTTTCTCTTGCCACTAATTATCTCTAGTATTAAGACACTATAGCTAAAGACATTTGATTTGGTAGAATATAATCCTTCCACTGCATACTCCAGTGATATATATCCACCACAATTGCACAAATAAAAATAATTATAATTGTGTAATCATGTTTTTAGCATTCTTTGTTAACGTGTTTGTACTTTGTACATGTTAATTAAGGATATGGATAAAATACTCACTCAACAAACCAAACCAATCAAATACCCTGTATTCATTTTGTTACTCTAATATATATATATATATATATATATTAAAATAAAAAAAAAAATCAAATAGGTGGCATAACACAATTGGTGAAGTGTAAATTGGACATGGAATTTACTTTTTCTATAAATTTTATTATATAACATTTACAAACTAATGTGTTATCAATTCTAAAAAAACTAGTTTAAAAATTTGTTAATTGTCTTTTTTTGAAATCCACCCAACACAAGCATTATCGCAAAAATTTGCTAGTGTCCACATAAAAAAAAAATAGAGAGAGGAAGGAACAAAGGTGTCATTTTGAGAGATTGGTGAGTAAAATTTGTGGGAAGGAAGATTATGATTCATCATTCATTGAGAATTTTTCGTTGACTTAGAAATTTGTCTCACGCTGATAAAAATTGAAAAAAAAAAATTTAATCTATCTCGGGGCCAAACTATGAATTATAATTCTGTCGTTATTTAATGTTTCCAACTACTATGTAATCGTGGGTTCCGGTTAACTCAATTAGTAAAGTCTATGATAATTGTATAAAAAATTTAGGGTTTAACTAATAATGTCTTTGCAGACTGAGTGGCCAAGCTTGTCTTGGACATCTGCTATTAGGATCTTTGCACCATGTCGAATAAAAACCCTTGCAGTTCTCTCACTTATACCACTCGCATCACCGGTTATTAATGCTACCTTACCTTCTAATTTGCAAGGACAACGAAATGAGGAAACTAAAATTTATTAGTCTAAACTCCTAGCTAGTTTTTAATATATTATAAATGATAGAAAGAATGTGAATTAGAGAACACAGAGTTTGTGAAAGGTTTGTTGTAATATTACCTTTTGGTGATGGGAGTTGCTGAAGAATTAGCACTCATCTTTTCCTTAAAATTTATGTTAGATGTCCGCCAAGTTGAAGATGTGAGTTACGTTTGTGTGAATGTCACCTTTATTGTTTGTAGATACTTTATAGTGGAGAGGTTCAAGTATATGCAGCTTAAACAAATTATTAAAAAAAATTAAGAAATAAACAGGAAGGAGAAAACAACAAAATCCTTACTTCTATGAAGTTTCTTGCTATGTATTAAGATTCTACTTAGCAGGTAGCAGCCATTAGGCAAAGTCTTAGTTTTGGCTACGTACATAAGTCATACACAAATGTAACGGTCTTGAGAGAGACTTTACTAGACTTTACTAGACTTTACTTCTAGAGACTTTACTTTTTGACTTCCAAGGCAGCCATCAAGGTGGAGGATGTAAATCTTACGTGCATGCTATTATTATGTGTGGAAAGTTATACCCTCCTCCGCGTGAACAGTAGTTTTCACTGTGAATAAGGTGTTGGAAAGTTATTCCAAAGTTGATTTATTGGGTGGAAATTGAGTGATGGCCAATGGGTGGATATGGGGAGATCATTAAATCCTAAACCCTCTATTGTCAACAATGTTATCGTACTGCAAGTACCGTGATTGTAGGGTTAAGGTGTCATTTTTCTTTTGTTGTTTAATTATCTTAATCTTAATTTAAGTGTCCTTATAAGGGGTGACTTTAGTGCAATTTTTTAACTTTATTTTCATTAAAAAAAAAAAGTCTATACTGCATTAAGCAAATTTTGGAATTATAATGTGTATCACTTTTTGTACTTTTCAAATGATAATAAATTTTTTTTGAACGATTTCCAAAGTCACAATCTAGCAAAGAAAAATAAGAAAAAATTTCTTTTAAAAAAAATAATTAATATTTACCACAGAAGTGAGTTTCTCAGGAAAAAAAGAAAAAAGAAAAAAAAGAAAAACAAAAGGAATGTGAATATTTACTTTTTTGTCAATAAAAATAAAGAAGATGATAATGATTTTGTTGTTTGAGATCTGTTTGTTTTGATTGTAAACATTATATAAAGATAGTTTTTGTATTTTTCAATGTTGGTTGCATAAATGAAAGGGTTGATATTGCATACTCCAGGAGTATGCTCCCTCTCTCTCACAGAGGGGTGGGCCCTATAGTGGGTGGGACCCACCCATTTGTGAGAGGAAGGGACTATACAATAATTTTCCTTAAAAATAAAAAATAAAGGAAAACTATTTTTGGTCAACAAAAAAAAGTATGACTTATTTTTTGAGGTTGTTTTCCAGCAAATTTTTTTTTTTTTTTTTGAAAATAGACTATCTCACAGCAAGTTAAAAATGGGAAGTTAGGAAAAGTAAGAGCATAGAAAAAATTTTAATTTCCCTTCTTTTTGTTTGGTTGGGAGTGAAAAAGTGAAGGGATAGAAAAAGTGAGTTTGTATAAATTTACTCATATATCTTTGTTAAAAAACTAATGCCCAATTAAAACAAAAAAGTGACAAACAACCAAAAAAATAAAAATAAATACAATCACCCAAATTTATTAAAAAATAAAAAAATGTTCAAAAAATAAAGAAGAAAAATAAAACAAACACTGTCACGCCCACAACCTTAAGAAATCAAAAGAAAAAAGGAAAAATAAAAATAAAAAGAGGAAGTGGAAGTGGCAACGTCCAAGAAAGCAAAAGAAAAAAAAAAAAAGAATGAGAACAAAAAAAAACCACTTATTAAAACTGGGACTGGAAAAAAGAAAAGAAAAAACCAACGTACTGAAACTCATGTGGAACTTGCACATGGGCTTTTTTGTCACTCACCCATCAGAATTTCCCCCACCCAGTTTTCTCCCCATTTTGAGGTGAAAACTTTTTGTTGGACTCAAGAAGAAAACACCAGGGGCCGACCATCATTTTCCCCTATCCCTCTCCCAATCAAACACTTTTCAAAAAGTTTTCCCTTCTCATTTTCTCTCATTTTTTTTCATCCTCCCTAAAATCCACTCTACCAAGCATAGGAAAATAATATAGTTTTATAGAAAATATTTTGAAAAAATAACTTATTTTCTAGAAAATATTGTCGTTGAAATAAACAGAATAGTAAAAAAAAAAAAAAAGTCAAACGCGTTCATGATAAATATTTTTATTTTCTTCTGTAAAAAGGATAGAACTATACTTCTAACTCTAAAATATACTAGTGAATTCAAGTTCGGTGCATAGATTTTGTAAAGGTTCAATTTTTCCTTAAAATTATTAATGATCATTTGGTTTTATTTATTTATTTATATTTTTGAGAAACTCATTTGGTTTTAATTGATAGCACAGTTTGGTAACATAACTTAACTTTGCAAATTCTCTCAACATTTCTCATGTCATCAACTTTAATACTCCAAATTTAAATTTTAAAAGAAAAATTTGGAACTTTATAATAAAATATAACGATCGATCAAACGTGCACTGTAGTTCCTCAACTATGAAAAATGTAGCTAAACTGATTAGTGTAGACTTTAACGAGCTTCAAACACAGAAAATGATAAGTCATTAAGTGAAGCAATTGCTCCTGTAGAACTTGATGAATCTAGACCATAATTTATATTTTTTCTGTTGATAAATGCTGGCTTGTTAGGAGGGGGAAGACTTGTTTCATTTCCCCACGTGAATAAAATTTCCGCCATGTTTGGTCAATTTGTTGCTTGTTCTTGCACACATAAGAGCATAATATGAATACATCTTGAAACTTGATGAGGAGGATATGCTTGATCCAATGACGAATCAACTATATCCAAGGGTTTTCCTTTCCTGCCATAAGTCCCAAACCTGAAAAATTAATAGTATAATCTTAGAGTACTACCAAGGTGAAGTGCATCAAATCAAAACCAAATAATAATATATTTTACCTACATGTCCAATCAAATTTAGGCAAGGACTTTCAACATGATAGTGGTTGTTTCTCTTGCCACTAATTATCTCTAGTATAGCTAAAGACATTTGATTTGGTAGAATATAATCCTTCCACTGCATACTCCGGTGATATATATTCACCGCAATTGCACAAATAAAAATAATTATAATTGTGTAATCATGTTTTTAGCATTCTTTGTTAATGTGTTTGTACTTTGTACATGTTAATTAAGGATATGGATAAAATACTAACTCAACAAACCAAACCAAACCAATCAAATACCCTGTGTGGGGCCAGATAATTTGTGACCCCGGCCCGCTTTACATTAGGGCCCAGGGCCCGAGCCGAGGAAAGACATTTCCGAGGATATGCAACGAAAGTCCAAATGGCCTAGAGATAAAGCTGAGAACGATGTTGTCCTCGGCATCCCAAAGCGCTCCTGAAAGAAAGGGCAAGTACAGTATAAGAGCAGTTTGAGGAAAAGCTAAACACCTCTGCATTGATGGAGAAAGGACCCCTAAACAGTATGGTGACAAAGGGCAAGGGAAAGGCTGCCATTACTGCAATTAAATACTCTGTGCCTGACAGAGCAATGCTTTTCGGCTTTTACAACCACCCCCAACCACTTTATGTATGGGCTAATAGGACAATTATCAGCCCTAGAAGGCTGAACTTACACGTGGACGTTGGAGGGAGGGTAAAGGCTAGTATAAAAAGAGAAGTAAGCAATCCAGAAAGGGGGTTAGGAAAAAAGGCCAAGAACCAGAGACTCCTAGGCCGTGCCGAGGAGAAAAACTTCTTGGGCAAACATGGTTTACCTCTGTGCGTTCACCCTGTACCCCATGACTAGCCACTGTCCGGTGACCAAGGTCTAGCCTTTCAGTCCACTCTCTACAAATTTTATTGTTTGGGCCTTTAACGTACGAACCCAATACCAGTTTGGGGTCGTTACAAATTGAGTCCTTACAATTGGCGCTGTTTGTGGGAAGGCTTGTGCGTTGACACAGGCGGTGGTAGGATTAAGCCCCTATCAAACAAGGGTCTGCCAAAGCCCCTCCATCATTTCCAACAGCTCGCTGTTGTTGCCCTAGTATAAAGTTCCACTAAGGGCTATGCTTTGAAGTGCCAGTGGCACAGGCAGTTATAGGAGCTTCCAACATAAAGTCAACGCCCCACACCTTGACCGAGGGGCTAATCCTTGAAACTTAAAGAAAATCTAAGTTTTGGACAGAACCAAGGTATTGCATGGTCCTCGGACTCAAACCTATGGGGAAACCAACTATTTAAAGAAAATCTAAGTTTTGGACAGAACCAAGGTATTGCATGGTCCTCGGACTCAAACCTATGGAGAAACCAACTACTTAAAGAAAATCTAAGTTTTGGACAGAACTAAGGTATTGCATGGTCCTTGGACTCAAACCTATGGGGAAACCCACTACTTAAAGAAAATCTAAGTTTTGGACAGAACCAAGGTATTGCATGGTCCTCAGACTCAAACCTATGGGGAAACCAACTACTTAAAGAAAATCTAAGTTTTGGACAGAACCAAGGTATTGCATGATCTTCAGACTCAAATCTATGGGGAAACCAACTACTTAAAGAAAATCTAAGTTTTGGACAGAACCAAGGTATTGCATGGTCCTCGGACTCAGGCCTATAGGGAGATTAATCATTAGAAAACGGCTTAAGTCTTAGACAGAATGGAAACACCATGCTGTTCTCGGATCCCTAGCTCCAAGGAAACTAATACGAACGAGTGTTTAGACTCGGTATAGTCATATCTCGGTCCTTGGACCGGATGCCAAAAAAGGTTAAGGCTATGAATGTTGTCAAGAATGTGGCAAAACACCCTAGTACTCAGTGACCCTCTCAGATAGTTTATTTTGGGTTACCCATTCTCGGATGATCACCTTATATGCAATGCAGAGCATTCAGCTGTTATCTCAGTTAGTCTTATATGTTTAACCTACTTCAGGTCGGCGTTATTGTGCTTGATAATCTTAACAAGTTCAAAGTGATGGCTTTTTGTTAACAAGGGTTTCGGCCCAAAGTATTGTTCAACAAGAAAAAACACCATCACATCCATTCACAAAATAGCTATTGCAAAAAAGAAAGAATACATAAAATGGAATAACATCATCTTTTATTAGACAAAGAAATAGTACAACGTACAATAAGGGGCTTAAGCAAGCCTATACTAAAAGCTAACTATAGAAGCAAAAAGAAAAGCAAAAAAAAAATAGGGGAACGTTAAATCCTTTAAATTCTGCTCTAGCAGCGACTAAGCATGTAGGGGTGGCACCAGTGATGGAAGAGAGGAGAAAGCGGAGGCAAAAGGTGGCACCAGTGAAGGAAGAGAGGAAGAAGCGGGGATGCCAAATCCCCGTACCAGCTCTAAATCCCATCAAACAAGTGTCATATTAGCAGCACTCGAGAGAGAGCAGATGGTACCGATGGTGAGAAACCTTAGTTCTATCACACCAAAGATCTGATGCGACCTCCACCTGCTTTGAATTTTGGCTGAAGGAAGAAGGGGCTCCTTTCCTGCCTTGTCAAGAGGAAGAAAGGTCTTGAGTCTTTGTCTCCCTTGCCTTGACCAGGCCATCTTGAGCCTCGGGGAAACCCAATGCTTCTGGAAAGGGTGTGGTCCCTTTGCCGTCATTCCAGACTTGACCATATCACTTCCTAGGGCTTAGTCACATTGGTAACGGGGACTATGGGCACAATTGGAAGGTTAGGGATTTGGAAGGCTTAAAGAGTCTACGAATAAAGAAAATGACCTCCCACTGTGCCTCTTATATGGGGGGCGAGCCTGGTGGCATTTAATCTGTATAAATTTCCAAGAAAAGCTACAAACAAGATAAGTTTCACTCAACTCCCAGCCCCATCTTCGACCGTTGGATTTGCGTCGCCTCGTAAAGGGAACTTATTAAAGATGTGCCTCATGCAACGAAACGACAAGAACATGATGTGAGTAAAATTAAAGGAATGTCTCATGACCAGAAGCATGTCCCAGGTAAATGAAAAAGCACCGACACTGATGAAGGACAAGGCTGGGCAAGCCGTGACATAGGCCCGACATCACCAAAACCCTCCTCTCTGACCGAGAGATCGGACAACAGGATTTTGAGGGGCTATTGTCGGGCCAGAGAATTTGTGTCCCCGGCCCGCTTTACATTAGGGCCCAAGGCTCGAGCTGAGGAAAGACATTTCCGAGGATATGCAACGAAAGTCCAAATGGCCTAAAGATAAAGCTGAAGATGATGTTGTTCTCAGCATCCCAAAGCACTCTTGAAAGAAAGGGCAAGTACGGTATAGGAGCAGTTTGAGGAAAAGCTGAACATCTCCGCATTGATGGAGAAAGGACCCCTGAACAGTATGGTGACAAAGGGCAAGGGAAAGGCTGCCATTACTACAGTTAAATACTCTGCGCCTGACAGAGCAATGCTTTTCAGCTTTTACAACCACCCCCAACCACTTTGGGTATGGGCTGATAGGACAATTATCAGCCCTAGAAGGCTGAACCTGCACGTGGATGTTGGAGGGAGGGTAAAGGCTAGTATAAAAAGAGAAGTAAGCAATCCAAAAAGGGGGCTGGGAAAAAAGGCCAAGACCTAGAGCCTCCTAGGCCGTGCCGAGGAGAAAAACTTCTTGGGCAAACATGGTTTACCTCTGTGCGTTCACCCTGTACCCCATGACTAGCCACTGTCCGGTGACCAAGGCCTAGCCTTTTAGCCCACTATCTACAAATTTTATTGTTTGGGCCTTTAACGTACGAACTCAATACCAGTTTGGGGTCGTTACAAATTGAGTCATTTCACCACTGTATTTGTATTTTCGTAGGAAACAAAAACGCTAAAAAGTAGTATTCATTTTTTGTATTCCAATACAACTTTTAGAATACTAAAAATTAAAATTGAATACAAATGTTAAAACTAAACTAGTTTTTTAGTGGTGGGATCCAATAAAAACAAAAAATGAAAACAAAAAATGGTGTTTTTTTTCAGATAACCAGACATGCCTTTAGAGTGGTGTTTTGGAGTTTGAGATTTAAATGTGTTAAGTTTTTTATGGGCCTTTCCCCTTAAAAAAAAAAAAAAAAAAAAGGTTTTTTTATGGGCCTAGCATGTTTTCAGATTTTTCTAATGTTAGTTGAGAGAGACATTATGGGCTTGATGTTTATTGGGTTTTTATTTTTTAATTTTCGGTTGGTTTTTATATTTTAATTTTTTTTTTCATATTGTGGTTTGAGTGATTTTGGATTTTAATATGTAAATGGGCTTTGTTGGTTTTAATGGACTTTTGGGTTGACTAGCAAGTTTTGGCTATATTTCATAACTAGTCTCCAATACGTACGATGCACAAGAAAGCTATTAATAATAAGATCTAATGAAATCTAGAAATAAGAAATTGAGTTAATAATATGAATTTTATAGACATTTTGCAAGATAGCCTTTAAAAAAAATGAATGGTCATAATAAAATAAAATACAACGGGAAGAAATATTTAATTTCTATGCTTTCCATAGTTTAGAAGTGTAGTATTACATAGAGCATTATTGGGTTGCTAGGAGATATTTTTATAAATTGTTAATATCAAACATATGTGCTTATATTGTCAACAGCTCACAAAGTGCATAGTTACTAAAACTTACAAAGTAATTCACAATTATTAAATTAATAAAGAAAAACTCCCAAAAGTTATATATACACACACAAAGAACTAATACCGTTTGAACACATACATATTGTCCAACCAAGTCTTGATTTTCCCATCAATAACCTTTGAAAATATAAACTGCAAACATATAAACAAAAACCATGACATGAGGAGCTCACCAAGCTTCAAACATGAGTAGTAATATGATTTTCTCAATCTTGCTTAGTTGTGGTAATAATAGTATAGATAATTCAAGACATGGAACAATATTAAAATTATAACACTTTATTCTATTATCTTTTATGTTGAATCTAAACAAACAATTAATTAAAATATGGATGGATCATACATAAATTATATGTGAGATTGAATGACAATTTTAATCAACCAAAAATCACACCTTTAATTAAGAAAAAAAAAATCATATAAACCCAAAAAAAAATTTCTCAATAAAGCAATAACATATAAAGTGACGACTTAAGATTTAGTAATAAGTTTTTGATGTAGTTGTCTTGAGATGTTTACGAAGCATTTGGATTGGTAGACTCTTTTTTGAAGTGTATGTTACTTCTATTTTCTATTACTATTAAGAAGTATTAATCCTAAAATGGTGAAGGACTTGCAAGATTGGCACTCATGATAATGTTTGGTTTAAAAGAAAACTTTAGTGGCAATATCCATGCTTTACATTTTTGAAATAATGCATGTAGTTATATTACTTGTGATGTAGAACAGACCCTAATGGCCTTTCGGGACTCCCAAGCACCTAAAATTGCGCAAGGCAAAAAGGCACTAATAAAAATCATTTGGGCGACAGAGTCAGAATCGCATAAAATTTTGCAGACTGAAGCGAAACAACCTTTTGAGCCATAGTTGTTGCTATGCCATGAGATACCCCTGAAAATGGCAAATTCCTTCATTTAGGTCTCAAAAATTGCACTTTTGCCGTTTATAGTAACTTTTGTTTCCTTAATAACTTTTCACTCAAAAGTCAGAATAAAGTTCCACTTGTTTTGGTACGACCTTTAAGGTCAGAAGTTTATGATTCTACATTTAACTCAATTTTGCACTTTTGGTAATTTTTTTTGGTATTTTGTCACCGATTCAGATAATTAGTGCGAATTAAGGTTTTAGATATTTTTCTCAGTATTTATATGTTTTGTAGCCATTAGAGGCAAATCATATTATTATCAATAAAAATATAGACGTTTTGTCAGTTTTCTTCTTTGGTGGATTCTAGTTTTATCACCATGTGGATTCAAGGAACCTCTTGTGGATTCAAGGTTTACTACCCAGAAACTAACAATTTAGTTTATGTCAATCAAAGAGAGCATCGTGTGTGCTTTCTTCAGGCTTTTGCGACATCAACTTGGGTCATCTTAAGTCATGCTCATGCCAACCAATTACCTCCTTGTTCCATACATGACACCACATCACAAAGAAAGAACAATATGGCTTCACTTATGGTTAACAATCTCTATATCAAATCGAAGGTATGATTTAACTTTAGGCTAAACAACATGCCATTCACATCTCAACAGTTTAGAACAAAATGACACATTGTTTCATCTTTCTTCTTTCTCATCGCTGGGAAACTTGTTTTGCTCCAGTTGCCATGTAGCCATTAATTTGGCTTTTGAATGTCACCACCACATGACAAAATTATATCACTATGAAATTCTGATAACAGGCCATTATCATACTATGTTTCTCTCTCTGCCATAAGATAACTTAATCCTCAACAGTCACACGGATTTTCCACAATGAAACCATGATTGATACAATCTTATTAAAGAATTGCATCCTCAATGAAACCATGATTGATACAATCTTATTAAATAATTGCATCAAGAACCTTGCTCTAATACCACTATTGGATCCTACAATGTAAATGGTATTTCCGTTAGGGTGGGGATCGCCAGAATTGACAGAAAGATAATGTAGCTTTTGTACTAAATGAATGAGGAGTGTGAATATTTATGAACTTCATCATGTCTTTTGGGAAGAAATATAATTGTTTACCAAAAGATGTATCCTATCTAAGAAAATTTAAACGTTTCGCATAAACCACCAAACAAAAAGGCACAATATTTCATGTTTTTAAAAATGTAAACGTGGTAGTAATTTATGTAGCCACATGGCGTAATAAGGACTGGTCAACAAAAAGTCAAATATTTCACTTTTATATTATACTAGTCGCTGACCCATGTGATGCATGAGAATAACTACTAGATGTGTTTCAAGGAAAAAAAAAAACATTATTTTTGAGTTGGAGTAGTAAGCAAAAATGCATGATTTAAAAAAAAATGATATTAAAAGAAATAGCACAAAGTGTTAATAGTTAGGCAGAAGCAAGCAATGTTGTTTTATTTATTAGTTTTTTGTGGGAATAAATAAGAGACCACTATCAGTTTTTATGTATTCAAGAGTTAGGCCCTTTTAGATATACACCACTGTCAGTTTCTTTAAGACATTTTTCCATCTCCCCGTGTGTGTGTGTGTGTTAAAATACTTAGTATTCTAGGAAAAAAAATGAAGAGAGAGAGAAAAGTTGGACTTGCTTTATATAAACTTAGTGAGTATGCCTTATGTTGGTGGGAACAAATTCAATCTGATAGAATCCGACAAGGTAAAGATAAGATTTGTTCATGGGCAATGATGAAAAAGATGCTTGTTATCAAATTTTATGCTTTGGATTGTGAAGAAATCTTGTTGTATAGAATACAAGATTATTATTGGCCAAGAAGTTCATACTTGAATTATTTTGAAGAGTCAAATATTCCACCATCAAAGGAAGAATTGCATGTTGAAGAAAATATTGTTTTGGAAGAATATGTAGAAGTCAAAGAAGAAATTATAGAGATTTTTGAGAAAATTAATGAAGGCCTTGTTATAGTAAAAGAAATTAAAATCAAGATTGTGGAGGAGATTAATGAATACCCTATTATAGAGAAAAATCTTGAGGACAAGATAGTAGAGACCATTAAAAAAGAAATTATAGAGGAAGTTGTCAATGATCTCGATGAAGTCAGGTTAGATGATTGCAACATTCAAGCTCCTATTATTTTGGTGGGAGATGCTAAAACAAAGCTTATTGATTTTATTGGGGTTGATAGATTTTATTCAATTGTTAGTTCTTACTTGGTAAATCTCTACAATTACATGAAGACTAGGGGAAAAGGAAATCCAGGTTAATTTTTTTTATTCTATTGATGAGTTGCAAGTATGGAAAAAAGATCAAGGGGCTTAGGCATTCAAAGTATTTGTTTATTTGGAGTGGAAGATTTCTGATTTCAAAGATGAACTTGAGGACAAGTTTGTTTCAAGTGGAGGGGTCTAATGTGGGACACAATTTACTATTTAATTATTGTAATTTATTATTTTCGGTATTATTATGTAAAAAACGTTATTTTAGGTTTAGGTGATTTATTTCCTTGTTTTTAGGTGCATTTTATGTTTTTTAGGTTAAATTTGGTTCCCGTTATTAGGGATGGCAATTTTTCCCCGCCCCGCTTAACCCGCCCCTCCCCGCTTCACCCCGCGTGGGTTTTCCCCGCCTCGCAAAGGCGGTGGGGCGGGGATGGGGCAAGATTTTAGCCCCGCATCACGGGGCGGGGCGGGGATGGGTTTAGGCTTTTTAGACCCACCCCGCCCCTCCCCGTCCCCGCCCCGCCCACGTTACTAAAGGTTATAATTGTAAAATTTTCATACCCTAAAACCCTACTATTTAAACAAACATATTAATATTAGCATATTTTATTCTACCCAATGTGATTCTTTGCCTTTATTTTGTTGTGTTATACTATGAGATTTTTATTTATTTATTTTTTTAATGATTGTCTTGATAAACACTTGGATATATTATTCAATTTTTTCTAAAAATTGATTTGATTTGATGGGATAAATTTAGTTGTAATTTCAAGTATATTTTTATTAATGAAATAGGTTTCATTAAAAAAATTATACTAGTTGTAGGGCAAATTAACAAAAAGTAGAGTTTTACGGGGTGGGGCGGGGCTTCGTGGGGCCCCAAGGGGCGGGGATGGGATGAGAAAGTATTCCCCGTCATGCGGGGCGGGGCAGGGCGGGGATGGGGCAAGATAAAACCATGCGGGGCGGGGACGAAGACCCCATCCTTCGGCCCCGCCTCGCCCCATTGCCATCCCTACCCGTTATGGTTAGGTATTAATTAGGAGTTATTTTAGAATATATTTTCTTGTCTATCAAGTTACAAAGCCCTTAAATAGGCTCTTAAGTCTGTACACATTTTTTAACAATTATTCAATAAATAAAATTTAGACTTTTGTCTTTCTATTTTCTAGTGGATTCCAGACCCTTTTTCCTAGTGGATTCAAGGAATCCCTCGTGGATTCAAGGTTTACTGCCCAAAAGTTAATAGTTTAGTTTCTATCTATCAAAGAGAGCATCGAGTGTGCTTTCTTCAAGCTTCTGTGGCATCAATTGTTCATCTCTTCTTCAATTGTTCTATGTGGCTTAAATTGTCTTGGTAGTTCTTCTATAAGACGATCATTTTTCACTTCCCTATGATTATAACATAAAGAAGTCAGTATAAACTTGCATATACTGAAAAATATTATATAACATATATTGCTAAAAAGATATAGATTTCTTATTGGTCCATAAACATAGAAGTCTCTGGAATCTCCAAATTTATATAAAGTTTTGTTTTGCTTGTAGATGATTAGTTATATTCCCCTACATTTATATGGAGGAATTTTTTAAAATGCACATAATTTTTTTAATGTACTTATAAACATGCAAATAAAAGAAACAATGTACTGACCTTTAATAGTTTTCACAGTTAGACATGTAGCAACTATAATAAAAGGTCATGGATTCCTTTTGAAGAGGTTATCATCAATTTCATCTGCAACTGGTCTCCAAAGGGTAAGCTTTATTTCATTTCCTCTGTTCAAATATTGTTATTAATGTAAGTTTATATCATATAAGTTCAATGTATTGCAAATTTTAAGAATTAAAACGTATTGTATACTCATGACAACTATGTTCCTCATTGCAACATTTGATTCTTTAATGCTAGGATGTTCAATTGGACCAATAGCAACCACTTTTGCAATAATATCTATGCATCATAAAAATTCAAATGTTAGTTATTTTCATTTATGACAATGATAGATTGTATTTTATATAACAACAATATAATGTAAGATTTATTAACAATAATAGAATGCAAAATTCATATTCGATTAGTTAAATACCTGATAGCTGGACATGGATGTTAAGTCAGTGAACGATGGTGTTGTAGTCAACAAATTCAAATTTATGATGAGGTATATTGACTTCAGTTTTTGTTAATTCTTGAATGTTGGTTGTTGGCATGAATATGATCTTATACTCATTTTGAATTGGTCTATAGAATTCATTGCAAGTACCAACTTCAAAGTTTGATAATGCAGACAATTGTCCTTCTTGCAAAAAATGTTTGAGTTTTTTTGAAATATTCTTATGAATGGTAGAATGTATTGCATTATTCTACAAGTAAAAGACATTAGTTGTAGGTATATAAAGTGAATAATCTATATAATGTATAAGAAGTGTTTTGATGTGTTTTTTAAAAAACTTATACAAACCTGTTCATCAATAAAAGTCATATCTGAACTAATAATTTCTTGATTTTTTGTATTTACAGCATCCCACATCCTTGATACTCTAATTCTAATTTTGGAATTGTCATTCTTGTTTGAAAGTTGATTAAGAAAACTGAAATCCGTCATCTTTAAGTTCTTGACCTTTGCCTGTATACATCATTCAATATGACCATTAGTGAAATGAAGTGATAGCATTTCTGATGTAGAATAGACAGCACATGCCTTCCTAGAGCAGCAGGGGCGCATGAAGTCACAATGCAATATCCAAGGGGGATACTAGTAAGGGCCATCAGGGTAATAATGTTGAAATTGCATAAAATTTGGCAGGTTGAAAGGAAATAGCGTTTTGATCCAGATTCATGACAGATGCCATGATCATCACCAAAATTTAGGTTAATTCCTCCATTAAGGCCCCGATAACAATGTTTTTGCTATTTGTAGTAATATTTGTTTTTCCTTAATAACTTTTAGTTTAAAATTCAAAATAATGTCCCGTCTATTTTGGGATGACCTTTAAGGTCAGTAGTTCATGATTCTGCATTTAACTCAATTTTGCCATTTTTGGTAAATTTCAGTATTTTGTCACCTAATCGTGTAATAAGTGTGAATTAGGGTTTAGCCGTCAGAAGGAAAAGGAGACTATTATCAATAAACATAGACGTTTTGTCAATTTTTCCTGGTGGATTCCAGTTTTATCGCCTTGTGGATTCAAGGAAACCCCTCGTGGATTCGACGTTTACTACCAAAAACTAATAGTTTAGTTTCTATTCCATCAAGAGAGCATCGTGTGTGCTTTTCTTCAGGCTTCCGTGACATCAGTTGGTATCAGAGCCTTGACTTACCTTGGTCTAATGGCTAACCGACGAGACAGTGACCACCATAACAATGACGACGATGATAACGTCAACAACCCAGTCCTCACTAGGGCTGAGTTCCTTGATTTTCATGATGAAAATCAACAATTTTGTGATTCAACCCAGCAGACTCTTGACCAGATTCAAGAAGCGCTTGCCACCTTGCTTAACTGAAACCCTAATCGCAATGAAGAAAAGCGACGTGATAACCGAGCGTGTGGCCCTCCCCATCATGGTCCAAACCGGAACATGTAGCAAGACTACAATGAAGAAGACAGTGAAGATGAGGAGTATGCAGAGATAGTCCTTGGAAATCATCGTGGTCTCGTGAGGGATAATGGTCGAGATTATCAGGAGCAGAGGGACTATTGGATGAAAGTAGAGTTACCATCCTTTAATGGTAATGTCTCCATTGAAGAGTATCTGGATTGGTTCAATGAGGTGGAAATTTTTTTCGATTATATGGGTATAGCAGATGACAAACAGGTGTGTTTGGTGGCCTATAAATTGAAGGGAGGAGCATTTGCCTGGTGGGATTGTGTTCAATTAAACCGTACCCGTGAACGAAAGCTTCTAATATGATCATGGAGGAGAATGAAAAGATTAATGCCAGATCGGTTCTTACCACCAGATTACCAGCATGAGTTGTTCAGATAGTACTAGGATTGCAGGTAGGGTACTTGAACAATCAATGAGTACATGGAGGAGTTTAATAGGTTGGCGAATCGCAATGATTTGGAGGAAACTGAAGATCAACAGATATCCAGATTTGTACACAGGTTACAAGTTTCCATTCGAGATTAGGTATCCTTACAAACCCTATATACTTTGAATAAGGCTGAAACCCTATCCAAGAAAATAGAATATCAGCATCTCAAGGCAAGTTCGAAGTTTTCCAATCGTAGTTCAGAGTCCTCTAGTTCCACTACCAATAAAGATAAACAGCTCATGTTTACACCATGATCACAACTTGTGGTTAGGGAGAATAGTGGTGTCAACCAATCCCCAGTGGTAGTAGCAGGTTCCACAGCCCAGCCGATAGTGAACGCTAAGCCCTATGCTAGGCCAACTAGGAATAAGTGCTACAAGTGCAGCGAACTAGGACATCGATTTAGTACTTGCCCTAAGCGAGTCGTAGTGAATCTAGTGGTGGCAGAAGAGGGCAAGGTAGTAAGTGAACAGGAGGGTGAAAAGGTGTATAATGATGTTGATCTGTATGCCTATGATCCTAATGAGGTCTAAGAGGACAAGGAAGGCATGCCGTTAGGGCGGTCTTTGGTGATTCAGAGGTTGTTGCTCACACTAAGGGTGGAATATGGTGATCAGTGGAATAGATCTTCCGAGCACGATGCACCATTAGTAAGAGGGTTTGTGATTTGATCATTGTCAATGGCAGTGTAGAGAATATTGCGTTGAAGAGTTTAGTTACCAAGCTAGGACTGAAAACAGAAAAGCATCCCTCTCTGTACAAGATAGGTTGGATCAAGAAAGGTACGGAAACTCTTGTTATTCAACAATGTCGTATTACTTTTTCTATGGGTAAATGTTATGTAGATGAAGTAGTTTGTGATGTTCTTGAAATGGATGCATGTCATTTAATACTGGGTAGACCTTGACAATATGATGTAGATGCTACTGATAGGTGTAAGGATAATGTGTATGTGTTTTTTAAGAATGGCAGAAAAATTGTCCTTGGTCTTATTAAGGAAGGCAGTTTACCCAAAGCTTCTAAAGTGGAGGGGAAGCCAGCACTCCTTATAGTGAACAATGAAGATGAGTTTGACAAGGAGTGTAAGGAGTTGAAACAGGTATATGCTGTAGTGGTGACGGATGGTGAGCCAAAAAAGGTTACTGAGATACCTGAGGCAATTCAACCATTGATCAAGAGCTGCCAGTAGGTTTACCACCAATGCATGACATCCAGCATTGCATTGATTTAGCTCCTGGAGCTAGTCTACCAAATTTGCCACATTATAGGATGAATCCTCAAGAGAGTCAGATTCTATAGGGGTAGGTAGATAAGCTTCTGAGCAAGGGGAAATTCAGGGAGAGTATGAGTCCATGTGCAGTACCAGCATTGTTAACACCAAAGAAGGATAGGAGCTGGCATATGTGTGTGGATAGTCGAGCCATCAACAAGATCACAGTTAGGTATGAATTTCTTATTCCCCAACTAGATGACATGTTTGATATGCTGAATGGGTCCAAGTGTTACAACAAGCTGGATCCCAAGAGTGGGTATCACTAGATTCGGATTCGACTTGAAGATGAGTGGAAGACAGCTTTTAAGACAAAGGTTGTTTGAGTGGATGGTAATGCCTTTCTGATTGTCCAATGCTCCTAGTACTTTCATGAGACTTATGAATCAAGTATTGAAACCATTTATTGGAAAGTTTGTGGTAGTTTATTTTGACGATATCCTGATTTACAGTAAGACAGAAGCAGCCCACTATAATCATGTGCGAGAAGTATTGGTGGTGTTGCAGGCCAATGAGTTGTATATCAACTTGAAGAAGTGCAACTTCTTGACTGATAAGTTACTGTTCTTAGGGTATGTGGTCAGTGTAGATGGGATTCATGTTGATGAGGACAAGGTTCGTGCAATCAGAGAATGGCCAACCCCAAAGACAATGAGTGACGTGTGAAGCTTCCATGGGCTAGCAACCTTCTATTAGAGGTTTGTTCGAGATTTTTGTAACATAGTAGCCCCTATCACTGAGTGTCTGAAGAAGGGAGGTTCTCATGGGGAAAGGAGGCAGAACAAAGCTTTGCCTTGATCAAGGAAAAGTTGAGCACAACCCCAGTTTTGGCATTACCCAACTTCGATAAGGTATTTCAGGTGGAGTGTGATGCATCTGTGGTCGAGATAGGCATTGTTCTTTCACAAGACAACAGATCAATAGCATTCTTTAGTGAGAAAGTTTGTGAAGCTTGAAGTAAATGGTTGACCTATGAGCTGGGGTTCTTTGTTATAGTATGGACTTTTAAGCACTAGGAGCACTACCTGATTCAGTGGGAGTTTGTATTATATACGGATCATTAGGCATTGAAGCATATCAACAGTCAAGTTAGCATTAACAGGATGCATGCTCGGTGGGTAGCTTATATACAACGCTTCCATTTCACATTGAAGCACAAGTTTGGTGTCACTAATAAGGTGGCTGAAGCACTCAGCAGGTGAGCATCTTTGTTGACCACCCTATGTACTGAAGTTGTAGGGTTTGATTGCCTTAAGGAGTTGTACGAGAATGATGAGGATTTTGGTGATATTTGGGGTAGGTGTCAACAAACTTATACTACTATCAGGATGGTTTCCTCCTTCGGGGTAACCAATTATGCATCCCTAAAAGTTCATTAAGGGAGCAGATTATTAGGGAGCTGCATGGTGGAGGTTTGGGTGGACATATGGGTAGAGATAAGACTATAGCACTAGTGGAAGAGAGGTATTATTGGCCACAACTCAAGAGGGATGTTGGTAATCATATGAGGAAGTGTCCAATTTGCCAAACTGCTAAGGGTCAATCTCTGAATACTGGTTTATACATGCCTTTGCCAATTCCACAAGCACCATGGGAGGATTTGTCTATGGACTTTATATTGGGTCTTCCTCGAACCCAACAAGGTATGGATTTTTTTTTTTTTTTTTGTTGTGGTTGACTGGTACTCGAAGATGTCCCATTTCATAGCATGCAAGAAGACTTCAGACGCTACTCAAGTAGCCAATCTATTCCTTAAAGAAGTTGTGCATTTGCATGGAGTGCCAAAGTCCATCACCTCTAACCGAGATATCAATTTCATTAGTCACTTCTAGCGGACTTTGTGGAAGCGTTTTGACACCTTCTTGAATTATAGTAGCACTAGTCATCCACAGATTGATGGCCAGACAGAATTGGTTAATCACACTTTGGGGAATCTGATCTGGTGTATCTACGGCGAGAAGCCCAAGCAGTGGGATCTTGCATTGTCCCAAGCCGAGTTTGCATACAATAGCCCAGTCAGTAGAAGCACTGGTAAGTCTCCATTTGCCATCGTCTACTACGTGCCCCCATGCTTTGGACTTAGTACCTTTACCTGAGCTTCCAGGAGTGAGTCAAGCAATAGAGAATATGGCTGACCGTATTCAGGCCATGCAAGAGGAGGTGAGGTAGAAACTTGAAGCTACAAATGCCAAGTACAAGGAAGCTACTGATAAGAAGAGGCGTGAGAAGATCTTTAATGTTGGGGATTTAATGCTTGTATTTTTTTTATAAAGGAGAGATTTCTTGTTGGTACCTATAACAAATTGAAGGACAAGAAGTATGGGCCATTTTAGATTACTAAGAAGATCAACAACAACACTTATGTGGTTGCTCTACCTCCAGACATGAGCATTTCTTCTACCTTCAATGTTGCTGACTTGTATGATTATCATCCTTCTGATGAACCAGATAGTGGGAACTCGGGCCGAGTTCTTTTCAAGTGGGGGGGGGGGGGGGGGGAGACTGATGTAGAACAGAATTTCTATAGTAATCAAACATTTAATTTATAGTTTTAGTTCTTTAGCAGTAAATAGATAGAACAATAGTAAAAAAATTTCAAACCCATTCCTAAGTCTTTCATTCCCAAAGTTTCAAGAGAGTCCTAAATTTCTCTTTAATTCTAGTAATTGCTTAAGTCAATAACCATATTGGTTTGAATTTTTAAAATAAATGAGTTTTTTTTTTTTAATATATATATATATATATATATATTTAATTATCGACCATACAATTGTTATCGCAATGAAGGTGATTTTTGGACATGTTAAATACCACAATATTATACCATTACAATTGTAAGTTTGGGCTTAAGCTTGAAAGTCAATGTATTTTGTATGCTTAAAAGAAGTAAAGACACAACAACATTTTAAATGAGAACTGAGAAGTAAGAGTTGTACATATGTATATATGACCTTTAAACATATAAACTATTTTTACCTTGCGTGATCAACATCTTAAATAAGCTTGGTGAAAACCTCCTTGTACACAATATTTTTTGTCCCAGAACTTTGGTCAATTTCATCATTAATTATGCGGGACTACAACCAATCTTTGCTTGTTACTCTAGAAACTGCAACATACAATTGCCCACTGAAAACAGGTTTAGGCAAATACACTCCCACATGTTTCAATGATTTTCTGTGGCTCTTATTTTTTGTCATTGCAAAACACACATAAATTGGGAATTGTCTTCTCTTTAGAACAAAAGGCCATTTTGAATCACTTGGAAATAATGTTATCCTTAGAATGAACACGCATGTGCCTATATTAGTGCCAATAATAATCTTTGCTTCTATAACCCATGTAGCTAGTTTTGTAATAATCATTCTTGTTCCATTACAAAGCCCTTCATTTTGGTTCAAGTTTCTAAGCAACTTAATAGACAAGACTACTTTTAATGTCAACTTATGATTTGGCAATCCTAGAAATCTTAAGCTATTTAAAAACTCAATAGGATATAAAATGTCTTGATTAGCAACATTCAAAGAAGCCTTGCAAATAGAATCTGAACTCAAATATTCACGTTCTACTCCATTTATTGATGAGACAATGTAGTCATTTAACTCCTCTACAACTTCATTTGTAGGGCCATGAATTGCCCTATCTTGAATGTAATTTGCATCAATGTATTGACCATCCAAATCAAGGTATGTGCTATTAACAATATCTTGTAGTAGATTTTGTGTAGGTTGAATGATGAGATCATGAGGAATTGTAACGTTATTGTCACCATCACCTTCTCCCAAATCACCATTACCTATTTTTAAAATCCATTCACTAAAGTCTTATATAGATGATTCTTGCATTTCACTCATATTGTTCTGCATAAGTCTCATATTTTGTTGTAGTTTAAAGACATGACAATAATTCCATAAGTGCAACTGATAAATTGTAAATTGGATAACATCTTCACGTCTTCCTTTTTTCACAACTGGAAGTACTTGTCGAAAATCACCACCTAAAACCACAAAATTACCACCAAAAGTTTTTTCAAAATTCCTTGGATCTTTAATTTGCAGTATATCTTGAAGGCTACGATCAATAGCTTCATAGCAATTTCTATGTGCCATTGGTACCTCATCCCAAAGTATTATATTTGTTTTCAAAAGAAGTTTTTCTATTTGTGTTTTTTGTTTTATTTTACAAGTTGACTCATCATTGACATTAATCGGGATGTGGAATCGTGAATGTGCTGTCTGTCCACTAGGAAGTAATAAAGCAGCAAAACCTGAAGAAGCAACAACAAGATAAATTTTTCCTTTTGATATTACAGCGGCCAAAATTGTTCTATAAAGATATGTTTTTCCTGTTCCACCATGACCATAGATGCAAAACATTCCCCCACTTTCAGAAGAATCAGCTTCTGTTATAGAATTATAGATTGTTCTTTGTTCATTATTGAGGCCAGATATCAAGATCTCATGTTCTCTTTGTAAACTTCCTATATCATATGACATTTCCTCTTCAATAAAACAAATAAAAATAATAAACTTTAGAAACCATAATTTATTTTTTGAACGTGTGTTTGAAAGTGGTGTAGTGATATAGAGAAAAGTTTAGGTAGGAAAAATAAAATGAAAGTGATGGGAAAAAATGCTAAATTTTAGGAGTTTGTTTATTTATTTATTTTTTTAATAAATAAATTGAAGGTGTTTTACTTTTATTCGGATGAAAAATGAATAAAAAGGCTAACTTTTAGAGAATAGAAAGATGAATGCGAAGGAAAAAAAATTCTAAATTTTAGGAGTTCTCTTTTTGAATTCAATATAAATTTTTTTATTTAACATTTATGACCCTATTATTTTCAAGAGAAGTATCATCAAGGTTAACTTAATTGGATAATGATCATTGAAACTTTTTTAAAGTTTTCAAGCTGACAATTTCTTAAGAATATTTGGGACTGTTTGGATTTGCTTTTCCATAACTCATAACTTTGTTTCCATAACTCATAACTCAAAAATGGTGGGACCCATGGTTGAGAAGTCCGTTTGGATTTTGTTCCTAGTTTTTGTTTCCATCACTCAATTTCCTAAATTTTGAGTTATGAGTTATGGAAACTGAAAACACATTTTAGGTATTTTTAGTTTCCATAACTCAGTTTCCAATGACATTTTCGTAATTAAACTCACAACTCTCTCACTTTTTAGCCCCAATGTTTGACATTTGGTTTTTTTTTTTTTTTTTGAAACAAAGCCCAGCCGCATATCTCACTGTTCATCTGCATATCTTGACTTTTCAGCTTTTTTTTTGAAACAAAAAGTAACGGCAAAATTGAGTGATGAATGTCGTTTGGGTGGGTTTGGAGAAATTGGGGTATTTTAAGTGGTGAGTGATGAGTGACAAAAATTGAGTGAGGAGTGATGAGTGATGACAAAAAAAAATCCAAACAGCCCCTTATTTTTGGGGCACAGGTGGTGCACTTTTTGTTTTGGTCCATTATCTAGTTAGATTATTATTATTTATAAGGTATTAATTAAGGTAACCTTTTCGGTAATTAAGGTCAAAATCAAAGTAAAAAGTATTTGGTACAAGTTGAATACTAAACTCCATAGGATTATCAAAGTTAACAAAACCCTGAATACCTATTTGCTTCTATGTTTGATGATGGAAGGGATGGTTTGTCCCTTGCTTCTTCTATGGGCTTTATCTATTTAATAGCTGAACTGGATGCTTTGATGATGGTTTCTTTTATTGATAGTGCTGTTAAAGATTACCATGGTTTTATCTCACTAGTGGATGATTACAAAGACCCCAATACACGATGTGTGTCATGGCCACAAAGACGTAATGAAAAAAAAAAAAAAAAAAAAAAAATTCCATGACAACCAGTGCTTGTGATAGAGAAACAATGGGTTGCAATTACCTTGCAACCACTCTAGGAGAGAAAGGCCAAACGAGGAAATACAAGGAAAGGCTCTAGACTCACAATAATCTCTCAACAAATGTATAATCGATTCCACCCCCAAGCCATACCGTGTGCACAAAGTAGGCACATTCAAGCCTCTAGAAGCCATGGCTTTCCTGCGAATAATGCTAGCTGTTATGAAAACAAAGCCAAATAAAGAGCTTCAATTTTCCATACATGTATTCATCCTACAAAGGGGAATTAGGAGTGCTATTCTAGTCAACTACCCTGAGGTTTGGGCTAGTGCCAAACATATCCAAGAAAATTAAAAAATAACCAAATTGGTCCTTAAACACAAACGGTGTGTAACAGTC
Source organism: Quercus lobata (assembly GCF_001633185.2). Lineage (NCBI taxonomy): Eukaryota > Viridiplantae > Streptophyta > Magnoliopsida > Fagales > Fagaceae > Quercus > Quercus lobata. The sequence goes on from NC_044910.1 coordinate 37,773,267, forward strand.
TTTGTGTCCTGTACTTGAGACAAATTTATATGGATTTTTTCATTAACAAGACTACAACTTTACATCATTTCTTGCTTTTCTCAGTGCCAATAAGTGCTCTATAAGCCAAAAGAAACCATACTATATAAATTTTGCCCTCCACCTAAAAATTTTTTTTACCACATAACTGCCACCTTTCTGCGAAGAGAGCCATACATAGTGGCTTCTCAAAAGAAAGCATATTTGGTCAGTGCTCTATATCAGCAAATATTTGGATTTTCAAAAGAAACCAGAACATATTAGAATTATCAACAAAAACTAAATAAACTCTTTTTCAAGTAATTAATACTACTTCAATTACTGGAAATTTTAGCAAATTTGTAATATCAAGAACTAATTTGTACCTATATGTAAAAAAAAGGAGCTAATTTGTACCACTCCTTCAAGACTTTCACAAAAGCCCTCTTTCTCTTTGCTTATTCTGAAATTTTTTTTTTATGTGTAAATGTTGCGTCTCTTTGCTAAGACTAAAATTGGGTAACATTTCTTTTAATTTATAGAGCACTTATTGGCACTGGGGAAAGCAAGAAATTAGGAATAAATAATACATAATAAAAATAGTTAGAATAATATGTGTGAGTTTTTAGACCCCTTAAAAATACAATTGGATTAACCTAGGTAATTAGCCAAGTTATTACTTAGTCCAAATTCCAAATCTAGGTTATCACAATCAAACAATCATATCATGCATAGTAGTAGAAAGATAAATAACACAATGATATGATTACCCAGGAAACCAAACTGGTAAAAACCTGGGGAGGATTTAACCTAGCTATCCTCAAGGTAAATCTGCATCCACTATGAAAGAATCGAAGTTTTACAATAGGATTTAGACCACTAACATCCTATTGCTACCCACTAGTAGAAACTTACGGACATGACCACGTGCAAGCTCTGAGACCACAGACTCTTTTTTTCTTGGATTATCCAGCAAGTACAAGCACACTTGCTTGTGTTTCTTTAAGTTTTTATGCTAGCAACTGAATGATCATCAAGGTCTTGAAGAAATCTCCTTCTTGATAATCCTAAGCTTGTGTAAAGGAAAGCTCCTCACAGATCTCACAAGAGATTTACACAAATAGCAATATGAGCAACACTAAAACGTGACTAGGGTTTGCCTTATATACCTAGGGCAAAAACACAAAACCCTAAACGTTTTAAATGAACTAGGGCTGAGTTGGAATTCTGCAGAAAAACGCATTTTGCCCGATTTTCGATTGATCGAGCCTAAGCTTCGATCGATCGAACCAGGCCAAAATGCACTTTTAATTCTGCATCAACTTGAATCCAACTTTACATAAATGACATAACTTTGAGCAAGTCTAAACACGACTAAACATCTTGTTTTGATCATGGTTTGCCAACAATACACATTAGAGTTCTAAATACATTAGTTCCTAATTCTTTAGAACCTAACAAACTCCCCCTTTGGCAATCCATGACAAAACACAACTAAAAGCACAAAATTTACAAAGAAAAGCCCTTTACAAAAAAAAATGCTCATTATAACAAATCCAATCCTAACTACTATCCATCAGTTGCAAGTGTAGACAGCAGCTCAATTGAATCAACCGTATATTTCTCGAAACACTTAACAAAATGCATAACTGCATGTGTGGAAAATACAAGTAAACAAAATAAATTCTTAATTTTACTCAACACAAAATAAAGACATATATCAATGAATAACTCATAAATATAAATCAATAAGCAATGAAACAAGAAACATATAAAACAATAAATGTAACTCCCCCTATCATGAATAGCCCAACAAAAATACTAAGAGCTAAAAAGGTAAATACAAAGTGAAGCACCTAGATACAATCTAATCTCCACAAGCTCAAAACAAAAACAAAAAAAAATGCTCTTCCCTTGAAAATAAAAACTCTACAAGTGCTCAAATCCAAAATCTACTCCCCTTTTTGTGACGAAATGCCAAAGGGTAATCAAAATCCATCATCAAAAGAAGGTGGCAGGGAGGATCGTCAAAACTGTGCCAACTCTGTGTGCAAGGCACAGATCTCATTAAGCACGTCCACCAAAATTTGTCCATGAGCCGTCTAAACGGTCAAGACATGATCCAACGTACATCGAATGTTTGAATCATCCGAAGTAGTCGATGGAGGAACATTAACATCAGCAGCAGCATCACCAGATGCCTCAGCCGTATCAACACCCGTAGAAAAGGGAGGAGGGGGAATAACACCAAATGACTCACCTCTAGGACGCGTAGTGCCAACTCTTAAGTGAGCAGCCCTCTGCCTAAGGAAGGTGGCACCTATGGGGCCTATAACATGAACAGGCTCACCAGCAAGGAAATCAGCTGAACCAAGAAACAACAAAATTCTATGAATGAAAATAGGATGAATAAGAGCATAAGCTACAGTAGAACTCCTATGAACTTCGTTCAAAGAATGAAGAAACAGATGAGGAAAGCTGATAGATGCACCAGAAACAAAGGTGTACAAAAACACACGTCGCTTAAGAGGGATGGTGTGGAGATGAGAAATAGGCCACAAAGAATGACAAGCTATCCTAAAGAAAAGATAGGTAATCTCAATAAGCTCAGCAGACGTGATCCGAGGATTAGAACCCCACTAGATAGAAGACCCAGTGATGTATGAAATAACGTCATAAGGGGGTGGAGACTCCTCATAAGGATAGACAGGCTCCCTAACGATTGGAACCCCAAGAGCTTCAACCACTATCTGAGGGGTAATGATGAACTTAACACCTCGCATCCAACTCCTAACAAGGGTGTTGGAATCATAGACGTGACAAGAGAGATTCAAGAAGAACTCTTTAATCAGGGCAGTCGGGGGTGGATGATCTACTTCTAACAAAGACAACCAACCTCTACTCTCAAGGTTTGCCCTAATGGCAGGATCAACCTCATCTAACACAACCGAACACTTAGCCCAAATCTTTCTCTTACAGTTCAGTTTCTCATAGACCTCTCTGCTTTTGTCATTCCTAAACAACTCACTCCTAGAGGGAGACTCAGAGGAAGTGGAGGGTGTCCTATGGGCTCTAGTCTTCTTAGGCATGGTACTAGGATAAGGACAAAGACACAAAGTTGAAAAAAAGAACAAAAACCAAGGGCAAACTGCAAGTTAGCACAAAAAAAATAGAACAAAAATCTATATGATGCATGAATAAATTAAAGGTCATGATGCATGCCCTAGTGCAGTGCAAATAAGTTCAAATTAAGTTCAAGTTCACAAAATTGGCTTGAGCAAAGAGTTTCTAACAAAACCCCCCAAAAATTTGAAAAACCACTTGTTCAATTTGTAAAAAATTGACCAATTGATCATCACACAAGATAGATTACATAAAATAATGATCAATTATATCAATTCAACAAGCCAATTTCATCAATTGAAAGCAATTTGAACAAAATCCCCAAATTCGGATAAATACAAGCCCTAGAATTTTCAATTTCTCACAAAACACCAAATTGATCAAATTAAACATCATAGATCATGATTTTAACATTATAGGAACAAAATTGAATGATCAATTTCAGAAAAAATGGCTTGAATCATCAAAAACCCCAATTTGAAAAGTTCCGAAAATGCCCAATGAAATACATGAAAAAAATGCATGAAACCATGAAATAAAATGCAAAAGGAAGGGCATAAAGGACTTAATGGCTTAGAGAGAGGAAAACCTTGCAAAATTTTTGGAGGAAAATGACAAAATTTGTTGGTGAGCCTTGCCCAATTCGGAGAGAGAGAAAAGTTTGAAAAACTTTTTGAAAAGTAAGTTTGAACAAGTCAAACTCTAATTTTAAAAACCTGATTCACGATTTTCGATTGATTGAAACAGACAGAGGCTTCTTTAAAAATTTCTAAAACAATTTTGATTGATCGAAAAACAGATTGGATCAATCGAAGTAGATAGAGGCTCACAAAATTTTTGAGAAGAAAAACAAAACACAGTTTTTGAAAAAAAAAAATACATTTTAGAAACACCTCAAAGCATTGAAATTGATTAACAAAATGCATGAGTATGTGATGAAATGTATTTCAAAAACAATTGTTTTAAACCCAGTTTCCCAAAAATAAGATTTTCAAATGTTCTCCATAAATTCTCAAGCATCAAATCTATTTTACATAAAAACTCAAAGTATTTGCAAACTTGGTTGGTCAGACCAAAGACACACACAATAACATGTACAATGTTTAGCAAAGAGTAACTTGTGTAGTGTGTGCAACTAACAAAAACTTGAGATACATGTGAGGTGATATGTAAATAGAAATCAATCACAAAGTCTACAAAATTCATCACAAAGGATTTGAAAGAGATTATCACCAAAAGAGTTACATCATATAACTCCCACATCTCCTAGATCATAAGCTTGCAATCATGTAAGTTTCTTGATTTTGCCTCATATTGTACACACAAATTTTAATTATTCAGAAACTTATTAAAATAGTCTGGATAATGTACACACCAATTTCAGCAATTATTTGATTTAGCTTTAAGTCTAATAATGTACACACCAATTTTAGTATTTAAACCAAGGCTACACCTTATGATCTTTTTGTGCATGTGCTACACTTTCTCGAGTACAAAATCTTACGATATACACTAAGGTGTTCATGATTGGCTAGTGAACAGTGGTGAGATGGTTATTTATGCCTTTCTCTAAAAGTTCAAGTCCGACAGTCAAAGACATGTGACTTTAAGATCAAAACAAAGTGAACAAAACCATAAACATCTTTCCCACACAACATGCACTACAAAGGTTCAACTAGTAAAGTGCAATAAGTAAGCTCATCAAACCTAAACAAAGTATAAAAGACATGTTATGTGAAAATGAATTTGACCAACCTTGTTTTCAAAACCAAGAAAATAGTGCAAAACACAACTTGCTTCCTTTTTCTTCCTTTTTTTTTTATTTTTTATTTTTATTTAAAAATAAACAAAAACAACCTAGAATGAAATGCATGAATGTTATGCAATGCAAAATCCAAGAAACAAATAAAACAAAAAACCAAAGAACAATGGCCACAAAGAATAGCAATGAAGCACAAGGACCATCTTAGAAGGACTTAATTAGATTGAGCCTTTTGCATCCAAAACTTTTTAGATGCACCACGAGCATTGGAGTTCTTATTCACATGGGAATGATTTCCAACTCTAGGATTGGAATAAAGGTTTAGAGCCTTTACCAATTCACCAATGAGTACCATAAGATCTTGTGCTTGAGGCACATGTACTTTTGGTTTGTTTGCTCTCTTAATAGCTTGCAGCTTGTAACAGTTTGGATGAATGTGTCCAGTCTTTCCACAAAAATGACAAACCCATGTAGGCTTATCATGTGACTTGTCCTTAGAAAGGGTAAACTGCTTAGGTTTAGACTGTTTCAGATCAACCCTAATCTTCCTAGGAGGTGTTACTTCTAAGGGTTTGACAACCTCACTCACAGGGGGTTTAGAAGAAGATGTAGGAACAAAGATAGTGGAATTGGGTGCAGACACATTGATGCTTTCTACAAAACCTAGCCCAGTTTTGTCAGAAGGAAACTTTTGAACACTAAGCATATGATCAAGTTTGGAACTAGCAGACCTATTAGATTGTTCTCTAGCAACAGAAAGCTCATGTTCCAAATTCTTAACTTTATCAAGCAAAAGCATGTTCTCAGTCTTCACATTATTCAAAAGTTCAGTAGCATCAAACAATTTAACAAGAAAATTTTTCTCATCAAGCTCAAGAGATGCAATTTTCATCAAGCCTAATTCAACATTCACAGCATCCTTTGCAGTAACTTTGTAAAGTTTATTGTAGGCTTCTTGAAGATCTGCATTCTCAGAGAGTTCCCCATCAGAAGGTGTTAGGTTCTAAAGACTTAAGATTTTATGTATTTAGAATTCTAATTTGTATTGTTGGCAAATCATGATCAAAACAATGTGTTTAGAAGTGTTTTAGTCTAGCTCAAAGTTGTGCTTTTATGTAAAGTTGGAATCGAGTTAAAGCAGGAAAGCATTGTGCCTTTCAGCCTGGCTCGATCAATTGAAGCTTAGGCTCGATCAATCGAAGCTCGGGCAGAATGATTTTCTGCAGATTTTTCCAACTCAGCCCTAGGTGTTTTAAAACGTTTTTAGAGTTTCTTATTTGTCCTAAGTATAAAAGGTAAACTCTAGCCACGTTTTAGTGTTGCTCATATTGTGATTTGTGTAAATCTCTTGTGAGATCTAGAGGAGCTTTCCTTTACACAAACTTAGGGTTTTCAAGGAGAAGATTTATCTACACCTTGATGATCAACTCAGTTGCTGCCATTTAAGTTTAAAGAAAACACAAGCGGATGTGCTTGTATCTGGTGGTGAATCCAAGAAAGAAGGAGTACGTGGATTCGAAACTTGGACGTAGTCATGTCAGTAAGTTCTACTGGTTAGTAGCAATAAGAAGTTAAGTGTGGGGGCTTGTAAGTCTTATTATATGAACTTCGATTCTTTCAAGATAGTGGATTCAAGTTTACCTTGAGGATAGCTTGGTCAAATCCTCCCCAGGTTTTTACCGGTTTGGTTTCCTAGGTGATCATATCTTGTGTTATTTATTTTCTGCTGCTTTACTTGATTTGATCATTGTTATTGTGATAACCTAGACTTGTTAAATTGGACTAAGTAACAACTTGGCTAATTACCTAGGTTAAATCAATTGGTTTTAAGGGGTCTAAAAACTATCAAGTGGTATCAGAGCAGGTTGCTCTTTTGTTGTTGATCCTTTGATCACTAAGCTGATCCTTAACCCCTGTTGTCATGGAACACGGACACTCTCTAGTTATTCCTCCTCACTTTGATGGGAATAATTATGCTAATTGGAAAATAAGGATAAAAGCATTCCTGAAATCTATTGATGAGAGAGTGTGGAACTCCGTTGAATACGGATGGGAGAAGCCCACTACTCCTGTTAGTGAGTGGGAAACTTCTCAAAAAGAAGCAGTAGCGTTTAATAGCAAGACTATAAATGCAATAGCAAGACTATAAATGCAATCTTTAACGCTATTTCTATGGAGGAATTTAAGAGAATCTCTAATGTTGAGGTTGCTCATACTGCTTGGAATATCCTCCAGACTATGCATGAAGGCACAAAGGCTGTCAAAATCAATAAATTGCAGCAATTGACTTCTAAATTTAAAAGCATTAGGATGTCTGATGATGAATTTTTTGATGAATTCTATGCTAAATTGAATGATATTGTTAATACTGCTTTTAATTTGGGTGAAATCTATGATCAACCTAAAATTGTTAGGAAGATTCTTAGATCTTTAACTGAAAACTTTAGACCCAAGGTGACTACCATTACTGAAAGCAAGGATGTGGACTCCATCCCTGTTGATAAACTTGTAGGATCTCTTCAATCTTATAAGTTGGATCTACCCAAAACTACCAAATCCAAATCAATGGCTCTTAAGTCAGTTGATGATGTTGAAGGTGGTGGATTTGATGATGAGCGCTCTACTACAGAGATTGCTTACCTTGCCAAGAACTTTAAAAACTTTCTCAGGAATAGTAATAGAAAGGCAAGAGGCACAAACACTGCTGAACCTAGAACCTTTAGGAAGCATGATCCCACTAAGGTTAACAATAATGATAAACCTAGAGAAAAAGTAGGTCAATCTTCTAATAATTCTCTGGGCTCTCAGTGTTTTGGATGTCAAGAGTATGGACACATGAAATTTGAATGTCCTACCTATTTGAAATCTAAGGGTAAGGCTATGGCTGTAACCCTTAGTGATGGTGAAATTTCTAATAATGAGTCTGATTGTGATAAGGATGGAAACTTCATTGTTTTCACCACTACTGCTGTAGTCGATGAGAGCATATCTGTTGAAGAGAACCCTTCTGAAGGGGAACTCTCTGAAGATGCAGATCTTCAAGAGGCCTATAATAAACTTTGCAAAGTTGCTGCAAAGGATGCTATGAATGTTGAACTTGGCTTGAAGAAAATTGAATCTCTTGAGCTTGAAAAGAAGAATTTGCTTGTTAAACTGTTTGATGCTAATGAACTTTTGAACAATGTAAAAACTGAGAATATGCTTTTGCTTGATAAAGTTAAATCTTTGGAACTTGATTTATTTGTTGCTAGATTTGCTAGTTCTAAACTTGATCAAATGCTGAGTGTTTAAAAGTCTTCTTCTGACAAAACTGAATTAGGTTATATTGAAAGCATCTCTATGTCTGCTTCCCATTCCATACTTCATCTTCTTCTTCTGAACCTTCTGTTAGTGAGATAGTGAGTGAAACTGTCAAACCTCCTGTGAGTGAGGTTGTTAAACCTATAGAAGTTTCATCATTTAGGAAGATTAGGATTGATCTGAAAGAGTCTAAGTCTAAGAAGCCTACCCTATCTAAGGACAAGACACATGATAAGCTTGCATGGGTTTGTCACTTTTGTGGAAAGTCTGGACACATTCGTCCAAACTGTTACAAGCTGCAAGCTACAAAGAGAGCAAACAAACCAAAAGTACCTGTGCCTCAAGCACAAGATCCTATGGTACTTATTGGTGAATTGGTAAAGGCTTTAAACCTTTATTCCAATCTTGGAGTTGGTAATCATTCCCATGTGATTAAGAACTCCAATGCTCATGGTGCATCTAAAAGGTTTTGGATGCAAAAGACTCGAACTAACTAAGTCTTTCTAATATGGTCCTTGTACTTTATTGCTCTACCCTTTGTGACCATTGTTCTTTGGTTTTGTTGTGTTTTTTGTTTTCTAGAATTTGCATTTCATAACATTCATGCATTTCATTCTAGGTGTTTTTTTAATTGAAATAAAAAAAATAAAAAATAAAAAAATGGAAGAAAAAGGAAGCAAATTTTGTTTTGTACTATTCTTCTTGGTTTTTGAGAACAAGGTTGGTCAATTTATTTTCACATAACATGTCTTTTGTACCTTGTTTAGCTTTAATGAGCTTACTTAATGCACTTTACTAGTTGAAACTTTGTAGTGCATGTTGTGTAGGAAAGATGTTTATGATTCTTGATTACTCTGTCTTAATCTTGAAGTCACATGTTTTTGAATGCTGAACTTGAACTTTTAGAGAAAGGCATAAATAACCATCTCACCACTGTTTACTAGCCAATCATGAACACCTTAGTGCATATCATAAGATTTTGTGCTCGAGAAAGTGTAGCACATGCACAAAAAGAACACAAGGTGAAGCCTTGGTTTAAATTGCTTAATTCTTAAAATCAAAATTGGTGTGTACCATTAGGCTTGATGCCAAACTCACATGACTTAAAATTGATATGTATATTATGAGGCATAAATTCAAAAAACTTACATGATTGCAAGCTTATAATCTAGGAGATGTGGGAGTTATATGATATAACTCTTTAGGTGATAGTCTCTTTTAAATTCTTTGTAATCAATTTTGTAGACTTTGTGATTGATTACTATTCACATATCACCTCACATGTATCTCAAGCTTTTGCTAGTTGCACACACTACACGAGTTACTCTTTGCTAAACTTTGTACATGTTATTGTGTGTTTATGGTCTAACCAACTAAGTTTTGCAAATACTTTGAATTTTGTGCAAAATTAATTTGTTGCTTGAAAATTTGTGAAGAATGCAAAAAATTTTGTTTTTGGGGAAGTTGGGCTTAAAATTCTTGTTTTGAAAATCATATCATCATATACTCATGCGATTTGTTCTTAAATTTCAATACTTTGAGTTGATTCTAAATGTTTTTCAAAAAACTGTGTTTTTCCTCAAATTTAGTGAGCCTCTGCCCATTTCGATCGATCCATTCTATTTTTTGATCGATCGAAAATTTTTAAATATGTTCGAGAGAGCCTCTGTCTGTTTCGATCGATCGAAACTGATTTTCGATCGATCGAACTCTTTTCAAAAAATTTTCACAGCATCCTTTGCAGCAACTTTGTAAAGTTTATTGTAGGCTTCTTGAAGATCTGCATTCTCAGAGAGTTCCCCATCAGAAGGTGTTATGTTCTAAAGACTTAGGATTTTATGTATTTAGAACTCTAATTTGTATTGTTGGCAAACCATGATCAAAACATTGTGTTTAGAAGTGTTTTAGTCTAGCTCAAAGTTGTGCTTTTATGTAAAGTTGGAATCGAGTTAAAGTAGGAAAGCATTGTGCCTTTCGGCCTGGCTCGATCAATCGAAACGTAGGCTCGATCAATCGAAGCTCGGATAGAATGATTTTCTGTAGATTTTTCCAACTAAGCCCTAGGTGTTTTAAAACATTTTTAGGGTTTCTTATTTGTCCTAAATATAAAAGGTAAACCCTAGCCACGTTTTAGTGTTGCTCATATTGTGGTTTGTGTAAATCTCTTGTGAAATCTAGAGGAGCTTTCCTTTACACAAACTTAGGGTTTTTAAGGAGAAGATTTATCTACACCTTGATGATCAATTCAGTTGCTGCCATTGAAGCTTAAAGAAAACACAAACGGGTGTGCTTGTATCTGGTGGTGAATCCAAGAAAGAAGGAGTCCGTGGATTCGAAACTTGCACGTGGTCGTGTCAGTAAGTTCTACTGGTTGATAGTAATAAGAAGTCGAGCGTGGGGGCTTATAAGTCTTATTGTATGAATTTCGATTCTTTCAAGATAGTGAATTCAAGTTTACCTTGAGGATAGCTAGGTCAAATCTTCCCCAGGTTTTTACCGGTGTGGTTTCCTGGGTGATCATATCTTGTGTTATTTATTTTCTGCTGCTTTACTTGATTTGATCATTGTTATTGTGATAACCTAGACTTGTTAAATTGGACTAAGTAACAACTTAGTTAATTACCTAGGTTAAATCAATTGGTTTTAAGGGGTCTAAAAACTATCAGAAGGGTTCTCTTCAGCAGATACACTTTCATTCACTACAGCAGTAGTAGTGAAAGCAATGAAGTTTCCATCCTCGTTACAACCAGACTCATCATCAAAAACTTCATCATCACTAAGGGTTATAGCCATAGCCTTACCCTTAGACTTCAAGTAAGTAGGACATTCAGATTTCATGTGACCATACCCTTGACATCCAAAACACTAAGGACCCATAGAATTATTAGAAGATTGACCTACTTTTTCTCTAAGTTTACCAGTGTTGTTAACCTTAGTGGGATCATTCTTCCTAAAGTTTCTAGGTTCAGCAGTGTTCTTATCTCTTGCCCTTCTGTTGTTGTTTCTAAGAAAATTCCTAAAGTTCTTGGCAAGGTAAGCAATCTCTGTAGCAGAGAGCTCATCATCAAATCCACCAACATCAACATAATCAACTGACTTAAGAGCCATTGATTTGGATTTGTTAGTCTTAGGTAGGTCCAACTCATAGGATTGAAGAGATCTTACAAGTTCATCAACAGGGATGGAGTCCACATCCTTGCTCTCAATGATGGCAGTTACTTTGGGTCTAAACCTTCAGTCAAAGATCTAAGAATCTTCCTAACAATTTAAGGTTGATCATAGATTTCACCCAAGTTATATGCAGAATTAACAATATCATTAAGTTTAGTATAGAATTCATCAAAAGATTCATCATCAGATATCCTAATGCTTTCAAATTTAGACGTTAATTGCTGCAATTTATTGATTTTAACTGCCTTTGTGCCTTCATGCACAGTTTGGAGGATATTCCAAGCAGTATGAGCAACCTTAACATTAGAGATTCTCTTAAATTCCTCCATAGAAACAGCGTTGAAGATAGCATTCTTAGTTTTGCTATTAAACGAGGCTGCTTCTTTTTGAGAAGTTTGTCACTCACTAACAGGAGTAGTGGGCTTCTCCCATCCATATTCAACGGAGTTCCATACTCTCTCATCAATTGATTTCAGGAATGCTTTCATCCTTACTTTCCAATAAACGTAATTATTCCCACCAAAGTGAGAAAGAATAACAAGAGAATGTTCGTGTTCCATGACAGCAAGGGTCAAGGATCAACTCAGAGATCAAAAGATCAACAACAGGAGAGCAACTCGCTTTGATACCACTTGTGAGTTTTTAGACCCCTTAAAAACACAATTAGATTAACCTAAGTAATTAGCCAAGTTATTACTTAGTCCAAATTCCAAATCTAGATTATCACAATCAAACAATCATATCATGCATAGCAGCGGAAATATAAATGACACAATGATATGATCACCCAGGAAACCAAACCGGTAAAAACCTAGGGAGGATTTAACCTAGATATCCTTAAGGTAAACCTGAATCCACTATGAAAGAATCGAAGTTTTACGATAGGATTTAGACCACTAACATCCTATTGCTACCCACCAGTAGAAACTTACTGACACGACCACGTACAAGCTCCGAGACCACGGACTCCTTCTTTCTTGGATTCTCCAGCAAATACAAGCACACTTGCTTGTGTTTCTTTAAGTTCTTATGGCAGTAACTGAATGATCATCAAGCTCTTGAAGAAATCTCCTTCTTGATAATCCTAAGCTTGTATAAAGGAAAGCTCCTCACAGATCTCACAAGAGATTTACACAAACAGTAATATGAGCAATACTAAAACGTGGCTACGGTTTGCCTTATATACCTAAGGCAAAAACACAAAACCCTAAATGTTTTAAATGAACTAGGGCTGATTTGGAATTCTGCAGAAAAACACATTCTACCCGATTTTCGATTGATTGAGCCTAAGTTTCGATCGATCGAATAAGGCCAAAATGCACTTTTAATTCTACATCAACTTGAATCCAACTTTACATAAATGACATAACTTTGAGCAAGTCTAAACATGACTAAACATCTTGTTTTGATTATGGTTTGCCAACAATACACATTAGAGTTCCTAATTCTTTAGAACCTAACAATACATTAGTTCCTAATTCTTTAGAACCTAACAATTTACATCAAAATTATAAAATTATATATTTGGAAAATAGAATGATGGAAATTGAATGTTCAATTAATGTGTAAAACACTAATGAATGTTTAAACCCCCAATTTTAACAATACCAACACAAGCTTATACACAAACAATATATGTGTAGAATGATGAATATAAGCTATAACCAAATAGGTAAAACACTTATTAGCATAACCATAGCGAAGAGAGATGCAAACATAAAGATAACATCGACATGTGTTATTGAAGAGGAAACTGAAGAACTTGACTCCAGCTGTCGTGACCCTTCATTTCCCTGCATGCTTTACATGTGTGCCACTTTGGCATCTTGCCAATCGTGAGTCAATAGTGAGATCCAGTCGCAAGACTCCTTTGATTGCACACATCTTGAGTTTTCTTCACACTCTCTCACATAGCCCTTGCATAAATCCCACCTAAATACAGGGTATCTAATTGCTAAAATACAAGAAAATTTGGTATGGAATAAAGCCAACACTTGATTGAATAAATTCAACCTTACAATCTCCCCCTTTGGCTATTCCCTGACAAAACCCTAAAAGAAACTCTAGACTTAAAATGTGAGTTGGGAACAGTTACCAAAACCCACTCACATCTAACACTAGAAACTGTGAAGCTCTTGAACTAAATGGACAAGTTTTCCTGAAAACAATAACACAAGATGATCATTGTAAGCAAAAATCTTGAAATACATATGGTACAAGCACAATGCGATCAAGCAATAATGACTATACCAATAAAACATGGCTTGACCAAACATGAACAATCACTATAAATAGTGATCACAATGATCATTCACATAAGGAATGAACATACGGACATGTAAGCAAATAATCTCAATGCAAAATATCATTTGCATGTCCAACACACAACTGATACAAAAACACAAAGGTAGTTGCATCAAGGGTACAAGATTCAACAAAGGCACAAGTGTGGAGTACTAAAGAAAATGCATAACATAAACTAAAAGTACTAGGCTACAAAAGCAAAGGTACATAATTAAATATGGTTTAAATAACTAAAGCATTCAAGCATTCATAACACACCATGTCCAAATATTTTAAAACTCAAGTACTAAAGTTATAGAGTACTTAAAAACCAAACCAAGGTAATAAAATAAGTGCTATGAAAACCCATAATAGAAACTAAATCCAAACATAAACCATAAAAACTATAAAAACTTTTAAAGTTTCTCCCCCTCAAGGTAAGGAAGCCCCTCAAAAGCTACTCCATCTACTCCCCCTTTTTGACCAGAATGGCCAAAGGGCTAAGGCTGGTTAGTAAAGCTATCAAACTTGGCTGAAACCAAATTGATCTGTTTTTGAATAGTAGTCAGCCTGTCAGAGTGCTCATTTTGGACGTCTCACAGGCTCTCAATCCTCTCAAGAATGATCCGAAATGCATCTGGAGGCACTTCTGAAGATGATGAGGCTCTACTCCTTTTACCACAACTTCGTGAAGTTGAGGGTTGTCCTTTTGCTTCAGTCTCGATGTCCATAGGCTCTCCTTGTGCTTGATCACCCTCCTCTTCATCACTTGTAAGACAAACTTTGATCCTTGTGATTGTTAGAGCATTGATAGCTGGAGTAGTAGGCATAAGGCTGATGTCTTCGGGAATTTCCACACCTTTTGCACGAAAGAGCCTCATGAGTAGACTAGGGAGAATAAGCTTTGCCCTTGTAGTTGTCCTTGTTTCATCGGCAATGATGGAGAAGGCATGAGCACTAATGTCAATGTATGTATTTTCCTAAAGCTCCATGAGAAAAATGGCTCTAGCATTGTTGATGGTGGCCATCTTCTTCACCAGGTACAGATTGAACATCATAATGTATGTAAGACATCTCAAATCTGGTGGAAAAGTAGTTGTGTTGAGACATCTTCCTTCTCTAACACCACCGATATGGGATTGAACTGTCTCTATGGAGAGAATTCTATCTTTGAAGTGAGTGAAATCATGTTCTAGGTCCTCAAAGCCAAGAACTTCATCATTTTCCTCCACGTCAATGGTGAACTCATGGCCTCTAATTCAACAATCTATTTCATCCTCTCGTAAAATGGCATTGGCATAGAATTCCTGAATCAATGGTTCACACACCTCGGGGAGATCACCAAGGAGCTTTTCCTAACCTCTATCTTGAAAACAGCCTAGGATAAAGTAGTCCTTTAAATCAACAAGGTCCACAAATCGCTCTTGGATGATTGGAGCCTTCTCAAAGAACTGATTGTATCTCTCAAAGTGTTGGGTAGAGTAGAATCGAGTATTGTCCATTTTCTTCCTTTTGTCAGCGCGTTGTGTAGTGGTCTTCTTATTTGGAGTCATCTGTAAAAATAGAGCAACAGGTACCACAAAACAGGGTACAAAATATGATAATAAACTCGATTAGTAACCAGTTAGTACTAATATAATGGACATTGAAATACAAGCCTAAAGACAGAAATTTAAAGTGTAATTCAATCAAAATTGATATGTAAAGACATAATTCATCAAAACATGATAGAATCATGACATTAAGCACTCAAACATGTCAAAGTGTGTGTGTGTGTGTGTGCATCAAATGCAAAAGTGTGCAAATTAGGGCTAAGTGTAAAAACACATAATCATATGATGTTTCAAAATCAAAACCACATGATTATCCCTACACCCATTGTATTCCATGGAATCCAAAGAGACGCAAGAAAACATCTATGAGACATTTTATCATGGACATGATATGCACAACGCAACATAAATATGGTATAATGCACAAAAATGAGAAGCAAACATGTAAAACATGTATAATAAGCATTATACTAACAAAACCAACAAAACCCATACATAAAACTCAACAAAACATCGATAACCATATTCTAACATCATATTTTCAAATCTCAACAAAAACACAAAATCCAAGAAATCTAGGGCTAGAAACATAAAATACTTTGAGAATAAGAGAAAACCCATACCTTTTCTTGAAGATTGGTGAAAGATTGATGAAGAAAATGGAGGTTTTGTGAGTGAAAATGGTGGTTTTGGAAGAGGGAGAGGCAGACTAGACAATGAAACAGCACGTGATGTGAGGGAAAACTAAAAAGTTTTTGAAAACTGTCTTGGATTTAACCCTATTTGTGCAAAACACGCATTTTTCACGATTGGAATGAGTCGCGAGCAAGTTGCCAAGTCAAGCCACCAAAATCCTATGTGACAAATTTTGAAAAATTTGTTTAAGTGTCTTTCGTGACTGGAAGGTCCACTCCCAAGTAAGTCATAAAGGGAGTCGCGAAGCATTCTAAGTAAACTCATGACTGGAGCTTCCACTTGCGAACTAGTCGCCAAACTGAGTCGCGAAAATGCTAAAAAACCAGAAAATTTGAAAATTTTCTAAGCCTTTTTCGCGACTAGGGGCTTGACTCGCTAGAGAGTGGCAAGAGCTTTTGAGTAAGCTCGCGACTGGCTAGACCTGTAAAAGCGAGTTGCCAAAACAGAGTTGCATAGTTTTTGAAATTTTTCGAAACAAAAAAAAATTCGAAAAACAATTAAAATATTCAAAAATCTTTTTTTGTTTGATCAACATATGATTGAGTAAGTGCAACACATTTAATCAAGTACAATCACACAAATGAATAAGGCATTCATTGAACATAGACATGTGTGATGTGTGTGGGTACCAAAGATGACGTAGTCTTTAGTCTAATATGAAGTTTCAATGATCAATTCAACCAAGACATACACAATTAGCACTAGGAAGAGTGATCAATCTCAATTATAGAAGTATGCATATATGACCTTGCACAAAACTTAAATACATAATTTTGAAACTTTTCATTTGGCTTCATACTTTTCATAACATTTGATCATTTTGGAACAATACATCTTATTTTGAGATTGATGTTTGAAATTTTTGATATTTCAATTTGATTAGTAGGCCTTTGGCTTTTGGGCACCATACATTTTCATAAAAGTCACTTTCCCTTTTTCCTAGTCAAATACTAGTATGTGCGATGGCTTTTTTAGCTCATTATCTCTTTTCATTTTAAGATTTACATTGGTTGAGCACTTTAAGGAAAAAAGAAAAAAAGAAAAAAAAATGAGTGGGAAGATATATAGGCACAAGTCTATGCAAGTCTTAAGATTAACAAAACCATTGACTAATCATTCATGATAAGTTTGAAGATCTATTTACAACAGTTACATAGATGTCAAGATTTTTCCTACAAAGATATGAGTGCATAGAGAACAAGCTACCCTCGTAATGCACAAAGCCATTTGTATGAAGGTACAAGGTAAAACATGCGTGTGACAAAACACAATAATCCCGATCAAACTTTTTGGATTTTCTAATTTTTATGTGTTTTTGGATTTTTGACACAAAAGAGAGTAAAGATTGATCAAAAGAAAAAATTCAAAGCTCTTAAAAACAAACAAAAATTTGTCAAAACATGCTAGAATGATTACTAGGAAAACAACCAAACAAAGTCACAACATATAGAAAGAATTGATGCATGGACATGTTCTAATGCTTATGCATGTGTACCCTTCTTCACCCACAAGGCACGTGTGTTTGGGGTGATATCCTTAGAGGATTGGGTACTTGAGTTATGATTCTTAAACCTTAGTGTGAATTTTTCCAAACAGGAGGTGATGGTGTCTATCATCATCATCACATCACCAATATTAGACTTAAATTCTCGCCCTTTTGAATGCTTGAGATTCCCTTTGCCATTTCTTTGTCCTCTTGGCTTTTGAGAGCTGCCATTCTTTAATGCCTAAAGCTTGTGGCAATTAGGTCTAGTGTGTCCTTGGATTCCACAATGATGACAAAAGTGTTGAGTTTGTGGTCCCCTTTGTGACTTTGAAAGAGATTTTCCTTTGGTTTCTTCTCAAACTTCCCTTCTCAATAGTTGGAATTGCTACCACTAGTTCCTTTACTTTAACAAACTTCATCTCCTTAGACACATTGGCGCTTGAACTACTTTCTCCGGTGTATCCTAAGCCGCTTTTGTCAGAAAAGGGCTTTTAATGTGTAAACACTTTGTCAAGCTTTTTATAGGCAACCCACTCCACTTTAGCATTAGCTTGAATCACTTCAAGCTCAAGAAATGTGATCTTGGTATAGGCTTCAGTTAGTTCTCTGTTCTACATCTCAACTTCACATTTAGTCTCCTTGTACCACACTAGAAGACTTTTGTAGTCTTGCTCTACTCTTTTCATTTTTCTTGTGGCTGCCTTAGCCACTTTTGCATATTCTCCGGTCTTCTCTAGAAGAGAATTATAAGTTTCTTGCAATCCCTTTGTTCCTTCCTAGACACATTCTTCATCTACATCATCGGATTCCTCCCCAACTCCCATTGACTCCACTTCAGTGTGCTCACCGAGCTCTTCCACTAGTGCATTCAAATCTTCGAAAGAGTCCATAGGTGCAGTGGTCATAAATTCAGAGTAGTTTCCTTCTCCATCACAACTTTCTTCCAAATCTGAATTTGAACTATTTGAGTCACTAAAAGTAATGACAAATACTTTATCATTTGCCTTTAAATAAGTGGGGCATTCTTTCTTTACATGCCCATGCCTTTTGCACTTAAAGCACGTGACCATTTGAGATAGGGGGGGTCCTTCTTCTTGAAGTCTTTCTTGTCCTTCTTAAAATTTGAGAATTTTTCCTTCTCAAAGGACTTCCCATCTCTTTTGAACTTCAAGAACTTGCGGAAGTTCTTAGCAAGGTGCGCCACTTCCTTTTCAACCTCATCCTTATCTGTGGAGTCTTGAGCTTCCACTCTCTCATTGATTGTCTTTAGAGCAAGAGATTTGCTCTTCCTTTGTAATGGTAGAGATAGCTCATAGGTTTGAGGAGAATCGATGAGTTCTTGAATTTTAATCTCATCAAGGTCTTTGTTCTCTTCGATGGCAATGACCTTTGCACAAAAGCTCTCCGGCAATGATCGTAGGATCTTCCTCACAATCTTGGAGTCCTCTATCTTTTCTCCCAAGTTGAATTTCCCAATCACCACTTCATTTATCTTCCCATAAAACGAGTCGAATGACTTGTCTTCACTCATCTTCAGCTCCTCAAAGAGTGTGGTAAGCATTTGCAACTTGGTGTCCTTCACCTTTTTGGTGCCTTCATAGGTCGTCTCCAAGATTTGCCACGCCTCCTTGGCAATTGTAACATGAGAAATCCTGTGAAACTCATCAAGAGAAACACCATAGAAAATAGCATTTAAAGACTTGTGATAGTTTTTAGATCCCTTAAAAACACAATTGGATTAATCTAGGTAATTAGCCAAGTTGTTACTTAGTCCAATTTAACAAAACTAGGTTATCACAATCAAAACAATCATATCATGCAAAGCAGTGGAAAGATAAATAACACAAAGATATGATCACCCAGGAAACCAAACCTGTAAAAACTTGAGGAGGATTTAACCTAACTATCCTTAAGGTAAACTTGAATCCACTATCTTGAAAGAATCGAAGTTCATACAATAAGACTTACAAACCCCCACACTCGACTTCTTATTGCTACCCACCAGTAGAACTTACTGACATGACCATGTGCAAACTCCGAATCCACGGAATCCTTCTTTCTTGGATTCACCACCAGATATAAGCACACTTGCTTATGTTTCCTTAAGCTTTAATGGCAGCAACTAAGTTGATCATCAAGGTGTAGATAATATCTCCTCCTTGAAAACCCTAAGTTTGTGTAAAGGAAAGCTCCTCTAGATCTCACAAGAGATTTACACAAACAGCAATATGAGCAACACTAAAACGTGGCTAGGGTTTTCCTTTTATACTTAGGACAAATTAGAAAACCCTAAACATTTTAATTAAACTAGGACTGAGTTGGAAATCTGTAGAAAAATGCATTCTGCCTGAGATTCGATCAATCGAGCCAGGCCGAAATGCACAGTAACTTCTGCATCAGCTCGATTCCAACTTTACATAAAAGATACAACTTTGAGCAAGTCTAAACACAACTAAACATATTGTTTTGATCATGGTTTGCCAACAATACACATTAGAGTTCTAAATACATAAAACCTAAGTCTTTAGAACCTAACAAACTCCTCCTTTAGCAATCCGTGACAAAACACAATTAGAAGCTCAAAGTTTACAAAGAAAAGCCCTTTACAAAATAAATGCTCATAAAACAAACTCAATCCTAATTACTATCCATCAGTTGCAAGTGTAGACAGTAGTTCAATTGAATCAACTTGTATATTTCCTGAAATACTAAACAAAATGCATAACCGCATGTGTGGAAAATACAAGTAAACAAAATAAATTCTTGATTTCAAACAACACACAATAAAGACATATATCAATGAATAACTCATAAATATAAATCAATATACAGTTGAAAACAAGAAACATAAAAAGCAATAAAAGTAACTCCCTCTAACATGAATATCCCAACAAAAATATGGCAAGAGCTAAAAAGATAAAATACAATGTGAAGCACCTAAATACAATCTAAACTCCACAAGCTCCAACCAACAAAAATACTCTCCCCCTGAAGACAAAACTCTACAAGCTCAAATATGTACTCCCCTTTTTTGTGACGGAATGTCAAAGGGCAATCAAAATCCATCATCAAAAGGGAGGTGGCAGTGAAGATCGTCTAAATCGTGCCAACTCTGCGCGTAAAGCATAGATCTCATTGAGCACGTCCACTAAAATCTGTCCATGAGCCGCATGAACAGTCATGACATGATCCAACGTACGTCGAATGTCCGAATCATCCGAAATAGTCGATGGAGGAACATCAGCATCAACAGCAGTAGCACTAGACGTCTCAGCAGCATCAGCACTTGTAGAAGAGGGAGGACTCGTCTCAGCATTACGCTTATTGTTCAGATTCTCAAAGGTCTCTCTGCTTTTGTCATTCCTAAATACCTCACTCCTAGAGGGAGACTCAGAGGAAGTGGAGGGGGTCTTATGGGCTCTAGTTTTCCTAGGCATAGTGCTAAGATAAGGACAAAGACACAAAGCAAAAAAAAAAAAAAAAACAAAAACCAAAGGTAGACTGCAAGTTAGAACAAAAACAATATAGAACAAAAATATATATGATGCATGAACAAATTAAATGTAGTGATGGATGACCTAATGCAGTGCAATTAAGTTCAAAATTAGTTCAAGTTCACAAATTTGGCTTGAGCATAGAGTTTCTAACAAAAACCCCAAAATTTTGAAAAACCACTTGATCAATTTGTAATAAATTGACGAATTGATCATCATACAAGATAGATTTCAGAAAATAAAGACCAATTACATCAATTCAACAAGCCAATTTCATCAATTGAACCAATTTGAACAAAAAGCCCCAATTCGGATTCAAGACAAACCCTAGAATTTTTTATTTTTCCCAAAGCCCCAAATTGATCAAATTAACCAACATATATCATGATTATAATAATAAAGGAACAAAACCCAATGATCAATTTCAGGAAAAAAGAAAAAAAAGAAAAAAAAAAGAGGATTGAATCAACAAAAATCCCAATTTTGAAAAGTTCCGAAAATCCCACAAAAATGCATGTGTTTATGCATGAAAACATGAAAATAAATGCAAAAGGAAGGCTATAAAGGTCTTACCGGCCTTAGGAGAGGAAAACCTTGCAAAAAATTTGGAGGAAAATGACAAAAAATCTTAGTGGAGCCTTGCCCAGTTGGAGAGAGAGAAAAAAAGTTTTGATAAGTTTTGAAAAAGTGATTTGAACAAGTCAAATCTGAGTTTTAAAAAAACCTGATTCACGAGTTTCGATTGATTGAAAAACAGTTTCAATCGATTGAAATAGACAGAAGCTCGTTAAAAATTTTTTAAAAAATTTCGATTGATCGAAAAATAAATTGGATCAATCAAAATTGGCAGAGGCTCACTAAATTTGAGGAAAAACACAGTTTTTGAAAAAACATTTAGGAACAACTCAAAGCATTGACATTGAAGAATAAAATGCATGAGTATGTGATAATATGATTTTCAAAAACAAGAATTGAAGCCCAAATTTCCCAAAATTAAAATTTCTTGCATTCTCCATAAATTTTCAAGTATCAAATCAATTTTGCACAGAATTCAAAGTAATTGCAAATTTGGTTGGTCAAACCATAAACACACACAATAACATGTACAATGTTTAGCAAAGAGTAACTCGTGTAGTGTGTGCAACTAGCAAAAACTTGAGATACATGTGAGGTGATATGTAAATAGCAATCAATCACAAAGTCTACAAAATTCATCACATAGAATTTAAAAGAGACTATCACCTAAAGAGTTACATCATATAACTCCCACATCTCTTAGATCATAAACTTGCAATTATGTAAGTTTCTTGAATTTTGCCTCATAATATACATACCAATTTTAATTTATTCAGAAACTTATTAAAGAGCCAGGATAATGTACACACTAATTTAAATTATGTAATTTGGCATCAAGCCTAATAGTACACACCAATTTTAAGTATTAAGCAATTAAATTGAGGCTACACCTTATGCTCTTTTTGTGCATGTGCTATTCTCGAGCGCAAAATCTTACGATATGCACTAAGGTGTTCATGATTGGCTAGTGAATAGTGGTGAAATGGTTATTTATGCATTTCTCTAATAGTTCAAGTCTGATAGTCAAAAACATGTGACTTCAAGATCAAGACAAAGTGATCAAAACCATAAACATCTTTCCCACACAACATGTACTACAAAGTTTCAACTAGTAATGTGCAATAAGTAAGCTCATCAAGGCTAAACAATGTACAAAAGACATGTTATGTGAAAATAAATTGACCAACTTTGTTCTCAAAAAACAAGAAAATATTGCAAAATACAATTTGCTTCCTTTTTCTTCCTTTTTATTTTTATTTTTTTTTATTATTATAAAAAAAAAAAAACACCTAGAATGAAATGCATAAATGTTATGAAATACAAATCCTAGAAACAAAAGAACACAAAACCAAATAAAATGGTCACAAAGGGTAGAGCAATGAAGCCCAAGGACCATGTCAGAAAGACTCAATTAGTTCGAGTCTTTTGCATCCAAAACCTTTTAGATGCACCATGAGCATTGGAGTTCTTATTCACATGGGAATGATTACCAACTCCAGGATTGGAATAAAGGTTTAAAGCCTTTACCAATTCACCAATGAGTACCATAGGATCTTGTACTTGAGGCATAGGTACTTTTGGTTTGTTTGCTCTCTTTGCAGCTTGCAGCTTGTAACAGTTTGGACGAATGTGTCTAGACTTTCCACAAAAATGACAAACCCATGCAAGTTTATCATGTGACTTGTCCTTAGACAGGGTAGGCTTCTTAGGTTTAGACAACCTCACTTACAAGGGGTTTGATAGTTTCACTCACAATCTCACTCACAGAAGGTTCAGAAGAAGATGAAGGGACAAAGTTTGTGGAATGGGGAGCAGACACAGAGATGCTTTCAACATAACCTAATCCAGATTTGTCAGAGGGAGACTTTTGAATACTCAACATTTGATCAAGTTTAGAACTAGCAGATCTAGCAACAAATAAATCAAGTTCTAAAGATTTAACTTTATCAAGCAATAGCATATTCTCAGTTTTCACATTGTTCAAAAGTTCATTAGCATCAAACAGTTTTACAACAAATTCTTCTCATCAAGCTCAAGAGATTCAATTTTCTTTAGGCCAAGTTCAACATTCATAGCATCTTTTGCAGCAGCTTTGCAAAGTTTATTGTAGGCCCCTTGAAGATCTGCATCCTCAGAGAGTTCCCCATCAGAAGGGTTCTTTTTAGCAGATATGCTCTCATTTACTACAGTAGTAGCAATGAAAGCATTGAAGTTTCCATCCTCATCATAATCAGACTCATCATCAGAAACTTCACCATCGTTAAGGGTTACAGCCATAGTCTTACCCTTAGACTTCAAATAGGTAGGACATTCAGATTTCATGTGACCATACCCTTGACATCCAAAACACTGAGGACCCATAAAATTATTAGAAGATTGACCTACTTTTTCTTTAGGTTTATCATTATTGTTAGCCTTAGTGGGATCATTCTTCCTAAAGTTTCTAGGTTCAGCAGTGTTCGTGCCTCTTGCCTTTTTGTTACTATTCTTGAGAAAGTTTCTAAAATTCTTGGCAAGGTAAGTAATCTCTGTAGCAAAGAGCTCATCATCAAATCCACCAACCTCAACATCATCAACTGACTTAAGAGCCATTGATTTGGATTTGTTAGTTTTGGGTAGGTCCAACTCATAAGATTGAAGAGATCCTACAAGTTCATCAACAGGGATGAAGTCCACATCCTTGCTCTCAGTAATGACAGTCACCTTGGGTCTAAAGTCTTCAGTTAAAGATCTAAGGATCTTCCTAATAATTTTAGATTGATCATAGATTTCACCAAAGTTAAAAACAGAATTAATAATATCATTCAATTTAGCATATAATTCATCAAAAGATTCATCATTAGACATCCTAATGCTTTCAAATTTTGAAGTCAATTGCTGTAATTTATTAATTTTGATAGCCTTTGTGCCTTCATGCACAGTCTGGAGGATATTCCAAGCAGTATGAGCAACTTCAACATTAGAGATTCTCTTAAATTCCTCCATAGAAACAACGTTAAAGATAGCATTCATAGCCTTGCTATTGAACGCAGCTGCTTCTTTTTGAGAAGTTTGCCACTCACTAACAGGAGTAGTGGGCTTCTCCCATCCGTATTCAACAGAGTTCTAGACTCTCTCATCAATTGATTTCACGAATACTTTCATCCTTACTTTCCAATAAGCATAATTATTCCCATCAAAGTGAGGAGGAATAACTAGAGAGTATCCGTGTTCCATGACAACATGGGTCAAGGATCAGCTCAGTGATCAAAAGATCAACAACAAGAGAGCAACCCGCTGATACCACTTGATAGTTTTTAGACCCTTAAAAACACAATTGGATTAACCTAGATAATTAGCCAAGTTGTTACTTAGTCCAATTTAACAAAACTAGGTTATCACAATCAAAACAATCATATCATGCAAAGCAGCGGAAAGATAAATAACACAAAGATATGATCACCTAGGAAACCAAACTGGTAAAAACCTGGAGAGGATTTAACCTAGTTATCCTCAAGGTAAACTTGAATCCACTATCTTGAAAGAATCGAAGTTCATACAATAAGACTTACAAGCCCCCATGCTCGACTTCTTATTGCTACCCACCAGTAGAACTTACTGACACAATCACGTGCAAGCTCCGAATCCACGGCCTCCTTCTTTCTTGGATTCACCACCAGATACAAGCACACCCGCTTGTGTTTCTTTAAGTTTCAATGGCAGCAACTGAGTTGATCATCAAGGTGTAAATAATATCTCCTCCTTGAAAACCCTAAGTTTGTGTAAAGGAAAGCTCCTCTAGATCTCACAAGAGATTTACATAAACAGCAATATGAGCAACACTAAAATGTGGCTAGAGTTTTCCTTTTATACTTAGGACAAATTAGAAAACCCTAAACATTTTAAACAAACTAGGGCTGAGTTGGGAATCTGCAGAAAACGCATTATGCCCGAGATTCGATCGATCAAGCCTAAGCTTCGATCGATTGAGCCAGGCCGAAATGAATAGTAACTTCTATATCAGATCGATTCCAACTTTACATAAAAGATACAACTTTGAGCAAGTCTAAACACAACTAAACATATTGTTTTGATCATGGTTTGCCAACAATACACATTAGAGTTCTAAATACATAAAACCTAAGTCTTTAGAACCTAACAACTTACTATTAGCGTTAGCTGCTGCAAGGGCTGCCTTATTCCATGTGGATTTGGCGGCCTCTGGCCTAGTCCATCCTATCTCTACAGCATCCCAAACACTATCATCAATGGAACATAGAAATGCCCTCATACGGACTTTCCAAAATGCATAGTTGCTCCCATCAAAATATGGAGAAGCATTAAGTGATTGAGATCTATCCATCTCAAAAAGGGTCTAAGATCACACTTAGATAATGAAGCCACAACAAGTGCACCTGCTCTGATACCAATTGAATGTTCAATTAGTGTGTAAAACACTAATGAATGTTTAGACCCCAATTTTAACAATACCAACACAAGCTTATTCATAAACAATATATGTGCGGAATGATGAATATAAGCTATAACCAAATAGGTAAAACACTCTATACCATAATTAATCACAAACACAGTAGCAATTAAAGATAAAGAGTAAGGGAAGAGAGATGCAAACACAAAGATAACACCGGCACGTGTTATCGAAGAGGAAATCAAAGAACTTGGGGAAAAACCTCTCTGCTGCCCTCTAAGCGGTCAAATAATCCACTAAAGAATAAAGTTGGGATACATGAATAACAGAAAACCCTCCAAGCCTAATCTACCCAATGCACCTAAGCCCTCCAAGCTTCTTGCTCCAACAAGGTTACGCCTAACCTTGTCTTCTTTAGCTTCTTAGATCCCGCAATAAGCCCATTACATCAACCGAATAAATTGGTCTTCTCTGAACTGCTTCCCAAGCACCAAAATACCTTCTCATTAATATGAGTATGGTGAGATAAGGATTTGGCAAAATGTACCTCTCAAGGATATGTCAATGGAGAGGGTGAGAGTAGAGGAATTCAGAGAATCAAATGACAAAGATTGTGGATAAGTCAATCTTGTTTTTCTCTAAGGTTTTTCTCTTAAAATTCTCTCTGAAAGCTCTCTACATTTCGTGGGTATAAGGGTATTTATAGTAGTGTTTGTGAGGAATGTGAAAAGTCAGTTTTCATCCAAACAGGGCTTTTTGGCGACTCAGCCTCGCAAGTGGAATAAGTTGCAAGTTTGAGTCACGAGCTAACTGCCTAGCTAGACTGTACATTTTGTCCTATAGTGCTCCAGTTGTCGTGACCCTTCAGTTCCCTGCATGCTTCACACGTGTGCCACTTTGGCGACTTACTAGTCACGAGACTCCTTTGATTGCACACATCTTGAGTTTTCTTCACACTCTCTCACACACAACCCTTACATAAATCCCAACTAAATACAGGGTATCTAATTGCTAAAATACATGCAAATTTGGCACGGAATAAAACCAACACTTGATTCAATAAATTCAACCTTACAAAAATAACTTTTTGTAATTGTTTAATTTTTAGGGAGAAAAAAATTATCTGCAATAAAATTTATAGAATAAATTATACTTATTCAATATAAGTTTGATATGAGTTTTGATTATCATGATAATTTCTTTTAAGAGAATGAATAATTTGAATAATTTATTTAAATAAAAATTACACATACATACATACACACACACATACATATATATATACACATATATTCTGAAATGTATAATTAACCTTTTGCAATCAATTTAAAAGTAACGATGCTAAAACAAATGAATAACTGTCCTAAATATTACATTTGTATATTTATAACCTTTATGTTTAAAAGGACACTTATTTAAATTTAGCTATACCGAAGTGGACTGAAATGCTACGTTAATGTGGCTCAACAAAAGTATAGCAAAAATAAATACTATGTTTAAGATTTTAGATATTACAAGTTTTGGGATTTATATATTTTTTTTGGATAAATTTGGATTTAGAATATGTGCTTTCAACCTAAATTTATCTTTTCCCATTATGTAAGTGCACAAAAATGAATTAGAGGGGATCAAAATGGACCCAAGTGGTCTGAATGGACCAAATTGGAACAAAGTGGACTAAATGAATATAATAGGACCGAATAGGAACAAGGTGGACTAAATGGACCGAATAGGACCTTATTGGACTGAATAGGACTAAAGTGGACCAAATAAGAACAAATGAACAGATTAGGACTAAAGTAGATATAGATTGGACTAAATAGGACCAATGTGGACTGAATATAACCCAAGTGGACATAATGGACCGAATAGAACCTATGTGGACTGAATAGAACCAAAGTGGACAAAATGGACCAAACGGCTTGAATAAGATTGAGATGGACCAAATAAGACCAATGTGAACCGTGTAGGACCAAAGTGGACCAAATAGGACTAAGGTGGACCAAGTAGGACTGAAATGGACAGGATGGTTCTAAGTGGACAAAACAGGACCAATATGGACCAAATAGAGCCAATGCAGGCTGAGTGGACAGACCAAAGTGGACTGAAGAAGACCGAATGGACCGGATAGAATTTAGTGGACTGAATGGACTAAATAGGACCAAGTTGGACTAAATAAAACCAATGTAGACTGCATAAAACTTTTGAATATTTATCTTTTCATTGCATTTTTAGGGCTTATATTTCTAATTTCTAATGTCTATTTTCTTTGTATTTTTTAACTCAAAACTAAAGAGTTTAGCCCAAATATAATAAAATTTCATACTTGTCAACCCAAAAATTAAGGGAAAAAAAATAATTTTTAAGTTAAATTTGAAAATGCAACCTATAAAAAGAATCAACTTAAGGCCTAATTAGTCTAAAATAGACTAAAGATGCCCAAAATTTACCGAGTAGCCCGAGCAAATTGGACCGAAGTAGACCTAATTAGATTGAATATAAATTGTTTAATTTATAGGAAAAATAAATTATCTTCAATAAATATTAATGAACAAATTATACATTATATTACAATATAAAATAATTATTTATTCCCACTGATTACGAGGGCCTGGGACTAGTAGCCTTTAATATGCAAAAGGAAAGGAATTGATGGCAGCTACGTAAATGTTCTCCATTGTGGTTAAGATAGAGAAGAAAACCCAGATCGATCATATAGATGTTCAAAAAATTGTTTAAAAAAAAAACCATATATATTGAACATACCACAATAGAAAATGAAATAAGAAAAAGCCGACACTAGAATCAGACTAACTTTGACTCTGAGACCGTGGAAGAGGTTGAGGTTGGTGATACAAAAAAATATGTTTTTTTTGTTAGCAGGGAACTTTCATTAAAAACTAACGAATAGAAACAGAGGAAGATATATAAAATATGTTACTTTCAACTAATTTTGGTATCTAGATAAAGTTTTTTGCAATGGTATAGGACACAGCCAAAACAATTATTGTCTTTATAAGACAAATTTCAGGTTATTATAAAGAGTATAAAATCAATTTCAAATCGTCAAACTAAATACAGGGCTTAGAGTATAAGGAGTCTAAAATAATTGGATTAACACCTGAGATATTACTCCCACAAGGCTTTAGAGTAATTCTTGAGGAGTTACTCCACAATCCTTAAGAGTTTATTTAAGTGGAGACTCAAGACTCACTCTGAGAAAGGTAAAAAAAGTTGGTTTGGTGATAATTCTGAACAAGAAAAGTAACAAGATTGAAATAGAAATTTTACTCATACATGACCTACTGTAAAACCTTTTGGTGATAGTGATTGATTCATAAATGACCCAGACAACCATGAGGTCCACACTCTTCTCTTCAATTTCAGTTAACTTTATTCCTTTTGGCCCTTTGTTGACGCTGATGCCTGGGCAGGTTCCTATTGTTCCCCTTTGCTTTGTTTCAATACATTTATCCTTTTAATTACCCAGAAAAAAACAAAATAGAAATTTTATTCTATGCATATATATAATTTGCTCTCGTCTCATTTGATAATGTAAATTATTCGCTGAGGAATTATTATTCTCCAGTCTTTCACTTCGATGGCTGCCTTTTGGCAGTCAAAAAGTAGCTGTGGAAATCAATTTCTTCATTTTTTATAAATTTCCAATAAACTATCTCAATACCAAAACTTTTGCATATGATTTCTGTAGCATTTCAGGCTAGTCGTCTCATTCAAAACTAAGACTTTACCTATTGGCTGCTATGTAGAATCTTAATATATAACAAGAAGCATCATAGAAGATGTAAGGATTTTGTTTTTTTCTCCTTCCTGTTTCCCTTTTTAATTTGCCCAAGTTTCATATAGTTGACCCTCTCCCCTATTAAGTAGCTACAAACAATGAAGGGGACATTCACAAAAGTAACTTGCATCTACAATTTGGCGAAGATTTCACATCAATTTTAAGGAAAAGATGAGTGCTGATTCTTCAGCAACTCCCATTACCAAAAGGTACGTATTACTATATAACAAATTAACCTTTTACAAACTCTGTGTTCTCTAATTCAGTCTTTCTTTCATTTACATCAAATTATGAAAGTTTAAATAGTGTAAAAACACCCTTGAACGTTTAGACCCCCAAATTATAACTTAATCAATTCAAGCATTATGTCAAACAACTAGTGTGGAAAATTAACATAAGCTATAATATGGAATTGGAAAAACTATCTAAGCCAAATTAAAATCACAACCCACAGCAGATAATAAAAGGCAAAGATAAAAGGGAAGACAGATGCAAACACAAAGACAACACACGATGTGTTATCGAAGAGGAAACCGAAGCTCTTGGCGTAAAACTTCTCCACCGCCCCCTAAGCGGTAAATAATCCACTAGAAAATGTAGTTGGGATACATGAACAACAATAGACCCTCCAAGCCTAATCTACCCAGTGCACCTAAGCCCTCCAAGCTTCTTGCTCCAACGAGGTTGCGCCGAACCTTTTTCTTTTCTAGCTTCCTGGATTCCGCTACTAGACCATAGCATCAACCAATGAAGATTTGTTCCTTCCTAACTGCTTCCCAGAACATTAAACAGCCCTCTCACAGTAATGGATATAGTGAGAACAAGGTTTTGGTAAAAAGCCTCTCAAGGGTTTGGCAATGGAGAGGAAGAGAGTTGAGGAATTTGAAGAGGCACTTATGTAAAGATTGTAGATGAATCAATCTTGTTTTACTCTAGGGTTTCTCTCTCAAAATTCTCTCTGGAAGCTCTCTTTCTTTTGTGGGTATAAGGGGTATATATACTAGGGTGAGAGAGGAATGTGAAACGTCAGGTTTTTCAAAACAGGGCTGGCTCGCGGCTTGGCCTCGCGACTTGACTGAGTCGCGAGATCCAGTCGCGAGATAACCGTATGGCCAGTTGTCCTGTTTTGTCCTGTAGTGCTCCAGCTAGCATGACTGTTCACCTTCTGGCATGCTTGGCATGTGTGCTGCGTCTGGCGGCTTGCAGCCACGAGTCACCCGCGAGGCCAAGCTGTGAGTCTCTGTTTTCTTGTACACTCTTGAGTAAACTTCACTCTATCTCACTCACTATCCTTACAACAAGCCCACCTAAATACAGGGTTACTAAATGCTGAAATACAAGCAAATTTGGCACGGAATAAAGTCAATTAGATGGTTGAATAAATTCAACCTTACAATCTCCCCCTTTGGCCATTCCGTGACAAAACCCTAAAACAGACTCTAGACTTAACATGTGAGTTGGGAACAGTGGAGCAAAACTCACTCACACCTAACTCTAGAAGCTGTGAAGCACTTGAATCATATGAACATAAGACTCCTGAAACACAACAATACACCATGATCATTGTAAGCAGAAAATCGTGAAATGCATATGAAATAGGCAATATGTGATCAAGCAAAGATGGAGTTAAGAAACAAACCACGGCTTGATCAACTAAGTAATCACTACAAGGTAGTGACCACAATGCTCATTCACACTTGGAATGAACATTAGGACATACAAGCTAACAAGCTCAATGCAAGTCTCTTGCATGCCAAACACTCAACCAATGCATAATACACTAAGTATATGCATCTAGGAACAATCCTACAAGGGCACAAGAGTGACAGTACTTAAAAGAAAATGCAATACATTTATATAGAAGTACTGATTTAAACAAAGCATAAAGGCTGCATAAAGCATGGTACAAACCATAAAGCCTACAAACTATGCATAAAACATAACCCTAAAAGCTTGCAAAAGCAACATGGGTACAAGAACAATATATCCTGAAAAACATCAACAATATATGTAAAAGATTAAACCAAGATTGTAAGTTATTAGTTAGAAACAAAAATACACCAAAGCCACAATGTATTAAACCCATAGAAACAACACATTATCCAAAACATAAGAGCAAGATAAACTATGCTCCCCCTCAACATAATGCTCCCCCTCAAGGTCTGTTTCTCAAAAATTTCTCCCCCTTTTTGACCGGAATGGCCAAAGGGTCAGTGCCCATGATGTGTGGCGAAGCTGTTGAATTTTGCAGAGAGAATATCCAGCTGGTCCTGCATGGCTATCATCCTCTCAGACTGCTCTGTCTGGACTTTCCTAAGTCCATCAAGTCTATCCAGGATTACTTGAAATGCGTCTTGAGGTACAGCTGAAGAAGTTAATGCTCTAGTCCTCTTGCCACTCCTTCTGGGTGTTGAAGTTGATGCCTAGCCTGCTGCCTCTGTCTCAATCTCCATTGGAACACCTTCATCTTGTTTAGCCCCTTCTTCATCTACATCACCCGGAAGCCGTACTTGTATCCTTATGATGGCTTGCTTGTTGATTGCTGAGGGTATTGGCATTAAGCTAAGGTCTTGAGGAATTAGAATTCATTTTGCCCTGAAAATCCGCATGAGAAGGCTAGGAAAAATCAGCTTAGCTTGGGAAGTTGTTCTGGTCTCTTCCATGATTGTATGAAATATATGAGAGCTGATATCAATGAATGTTTTCTCTTTTAGCTCCATAAGAAAAATGGCTCTGGCATTGTTGATTGTAGTGAGTTTCTTCACAGGATACAAGTTGTTCATCATGATGATGGTGAGGCACCTCATGTCAACTGGAAAAGCTATGGTATTGAGACACTTTCCTTCTCTCTGTCCACCAATGCGGTTTTGAATAGTTTCTATAGACAACATTCTGTCTTTGTAGTTGCTAAACTCATGCTCTTCTAAACCCTCAAGACCAAGGACCCTATCAATATCATGAGCATCTAGAGTGAATTCATGCCCTCTTACCCAACAATCTAGCTCATCTTCCCTAATCTTCACATTAGAGTAAAATTCTCTTATCAGAGGCTCACACACACCCGGTAATCCACTTAACAACTTTTCCCAGCCTCTGCCCTCAAAACATGTGGGAATAAATGTATCTTTTAGGTCCACTAAATCCACAAATCTCTCTTGAATTATGGTTCCCTTCATGGAAGAATCTTTGTATCTCTCAAAGTGTTGAACCGACCTAAACAGATTAGAATCCATTTTCAATCGTTTGTCAGCCTTCTTTGCAGGAGTTTTCTTCTTCGAAGGTGAGGGAGCCATCTGTGAACAATCAGAAGAGGCCACAACAACATAGTACAATACATATGTAGAACAAATCAGAACTTTGTTAGTGACAAGGACAAAAATGCCACCACTCAGATGAACTAAAACAATTAAACCCCATGCTACTGAAAACAACCACACAGATGAACAGGCTTAAAAAGTAGATACACAGGAACAACTGGTATAATGCATGGGAGAGATTTTGAAGACATCCAAAAGACAAATATATGTCAATGAGACATACAGATTGATGTGTATGACCTGACTCAAAGAACAAAAGACAGATGCACACAATAGATAGACAGGCACAAATTTCAGCATAGTAAACCTCACATCCAAAAAAAATTTCGAATCAACATATTAACATAAGATCAGAAAAGAAGAGAAACCAACAAATAGCAAACCCTAGCTAAGCACATGAAGAAAAAACCAACCAACAACTTAGTTAAAATCAAACTAAATCAATAGCTTCCACAAGCTAAGCAAGGACAAAGAGTAACAACCGAACCAAAAACCCATCTCAAAATCATAAACAAATGTGAATAATCCGGAGGGAAAAGCACAAAAACAAGTAAAATAGAGTTCAAGACAGAAAACCCATACCTGTTACTTGAAGATTTTGAGCTGAAAATAAGCAACAATGAGGTTCGAAAATGGAGGCACAGTGTGAATGGGTAAGAGCAGTTGAGAGAGACAATGAACAGTCACAAAAAGGTCGAGGGAAAAACTGAATAAGTTTTAAAAACTGCCCATATTTTTGCCAAACATGCATTTTTCGCGACTGAAGTGAGTCGCCACAAAGACGCTAGTTCAAGCCGCCAAAACACTCAAAGACAAAAGTTTGAAAAATTTTTCTAAGTGTTTTTCGCGACTGGAAGGTCTACCCACGAGGGAGTCGTGAGCTGAGCCACGAAAATCTCTGAGTAACCCTCGTGACTGGACCTTCCACTCGCGAACAAGTCGCCAAATATGACCCGCGAACACGCGACTGAGGCACGCGACTTGACTTACCCGCGACTGAGTCGCCAAAACAAGGCAAAAATGGATTTTTGAAAATTTTCAGATTTTTCTAACAAAATACTTTCCAAAAACACCTAAAACACTCAAAAATCTTGTTGTGCTTGAATTAACTAAGATTGAGCATGTGAAAACACATTTCATCAAGTACAATCACACAAATGAATATGGCATTTATTGAACATAAACTTGTGTGTGGATATCAACAATGAGATAGTCCTTAGTCTAATGTGAAGTTTCAATGATCAATTCAACCAAGGCATACACAATTAGTACTAGATCATGTGATCCATCTCAATTATAGAAATATGTATATATGACCTCCCACAAAACTAGATAACATATCTTGGAGCTTTACATTTGACTCCACTTTCAATCTCACCATTTGATCTTTTTGATCCTTTTTGAGACAATCACCTCTCATTATGAGAGTGATATTTGATATTTCACTTTAATGAACTAGCCTTTGGCTTTTTGAATAAACACTTACTTTAATTTTAGGTCGTTTACCCTTTTTCCTAGTCGAATACTAGAATGTGCGACAGGCTTTTGCAGCTTAATATCTCTTTTCATTTGGAGATTTACATTTGGTGAGCTCTTTTTAGCAAAAACAAAAATAAAGAGTGGGAAGATATATAGACACAAATCTATGCATGTCTCAAGATCATCATAACCATTCACTAATCATTCATGACAAGTTTAAAGATCTATTTACAACAATCACATAGATTTCAAGATTTCTCCCACAGTGATATGAGTGCAAAGAAACAAGCAATGCTCGAAAATGCACAAAGCCATTAGCACAAAGGTACAAGGCAAAACAAGTTTTGAGACAAAAACCCAACAATGTCAATCAAACTTTTTGATTTTCTGATTTTTATGTAAATTTTTGGATTTTTGACATAAGAAGAAAAAGATTGATCAAAAACAAAAATATGCACAAGTAGACAAACAAACAACCATCAACATAAACAACAAGCAATCAATCAAACATCGTCACAAAGCATAAGAAGTATTAATGCATGGACATGTTGTAATGTTTATGCATGAGTACCCTTTTTCACCCACACGTCACTTGCATTTGGGGTGATTTCCTTATAGGATTGGGTACGGGAGTTAGGGCTTTCAAACCTTCGTGAGAAGCTTTCCAAGCAATTGGTGAATGCACCAATCATCTTCATCACGTTCATCATTCCGGGATTACCATTTTGATCTCTAGATTGTTCACTTGTCCAATTTCTTCTATCATTTCTAGGTCCTCGTGACCTTTGAGGAGTTGCACTATTCTTTGCTCTCAGCTTTTGGCAATTTGGTCGAGTATGCCCTTGAAGTCCGCAATGATGACACACATAAGTTGATCTAGGACCTCTTTGTGGTCGTGGACGAGACTTGGCACGAGATTCAGACCTGCCCATATACTGATTGCAGGGATTCAACAACCGTTGGTTCTCCACATTCTTCTTCTCCTCCATCTTGAGCTTCTCAGCAGTAAGGTCAACTTCAACTAGATCTTTAGCCTTTACAAACTTCACTTCTTTAGTGACAGTTCCAGATGAGCTACTTCCTCCGGTATATCCCAATCTGGATTTGTCTGAAAAACTCTTTTGAGATGAAATAACATTATCTAGCTTCTTGGTAGTGACCCTCTCTATTTTAGCATTTGCTTGCACAACCTCTTGCTCAAGAAATCTTACTTTTGTGTAAGCTTCTGACAACTCACCATTTAGTGTCTCTATCTCACATTTGGCCTCCCTATATCGGATTAGGAGACTTTTATAGTCCTCCTCTGCCTTCTTCATTTTTCTCATAGCAGCCTTGGCCACCCTTGTGTACTCACCCGACTTCTCCAGGAGTGAGCTATAATTCTCTTGAAGATTGGCTATGCTTTCATCTTCTTCAGCATCTGATTCTTCAACAATTCCTAGTGATTCTTCATCACTATGTTCTTCGAGGTCTCGTACAAGCAGATTCAACTCGTTTGAAGAGTCAACATGAACAATAGTCATAAAAGCTGAGTAGTTCCCCTCTCCATCACAGCTTTCTTCAGATTCTGAGTCGGATGAATCCGAGTCACTCAATGTTGTGGCATACACTTTGCCTTTCGATTTCAAATAATTCGGACATTCTTTCTTAAAGTGTCCATGCCCGTTACATTCAAAACAAGTGACACCTTGTGTAGGTTGGGATTCTTTTCCATCTTTCTTTTTGAATTCCCTTTTCTCCCTTCCTGAACTTTGGAATTTTCTTTTATCACCAAATTTGCCATTATTTTTGAATTTCAAGAACTTTCTGAAACTTTTAACAAGGTATGCAACATTTTTGTCAACCACATCTTCTCCCGATGAGTCTTGATCTTCCACCTTCTCATTAATGGTCTTAAGAGCAAGAGATTTACTCTTCTATTGATTGGGCAATGACATCTCATAAGTCTGAAGAGAACCAATCAGCTCCTGGACTTTGATGTCATC
Source organism: Quercus lobata (assembly GCF_001633185.2). Classification (NCBI taxonomy): domain Eukaryota; kingdom Viridiplantae; phylum Streptophyta; class Magnoliopsida; order Fagales; family Fagaceae; genus Quercus; species Quercus lobata. The sequence goes on from NC_044910.1 coordinate 37,809,699, forward strand.
AAGGTCCTTGCTCTCTTCAATCGCTGTCACTTTAGCACGAAAATTTTCCGGCAATGATCGAATGATCTTCCTTACAATTTTAGAATCCTCCGTTTTCTCCCCCAAATTGAACTTGCTGACAACCACCTCATTTAGCTTTCCATAGAAAGAGTCAAAGGACTCATCCTCACTCATTTTGAGCTCCTCAAACCGAGTGGTCAGCATTTGCAACTTGGTGTCTTTCACTTTCTTCGTGCCTTCGTAGGTGGTTTCCAATATCTCCCATACTTCTTTGGCAATGGTAATGTGAGAGATCCTGTGAAATTCATCTGGAGATACACCACAGAAAATAGCATTGAGTGCTTTACTGTTAGCATTAGATGCAGTGAGTGCTGCCTTATCCCATGTGGATTTGGCTGCCTCAGATCTGGTCCAACCAATCTCAACAGCATCCCAAACAGATTCATCAATTGAGCAAAGAAATGCTCTCATGCGAACCTTCCAAAAAGCATAATTACTACTATCAAAATATGGAGGTGCATTTAGGGATTGAGACCGATCCATCTCAATAGGGAGTCAAGGATCACACAATGGTATTGAAACCAATAAAAGTGTACCTGCTCTGATACCAAATGAAAGTTCAAATAGTGTAAAAACACCCTTGAACGTTTAGACCCCCAAATTACAACTTAACCAATTCAAGCATTATGTCAAACAACTAGTGTGCGGAAAATTAACATAAACTATAATATGGAATTGGAAAAACTATCTAAGCCAAATTAAAATCACAACCCACAGCAGATAATAAAAGGCAAAGATAAAAGGGAAGGCAGATGCAAACACAAAGACAACGCGCAATGTGTTATCGAAGAGGAAACTGAAGCCCTCGGCTTAAAACCTCTCCGCCGCCCTCCAAGCGGTAAACAATCCACTAGAAAATGTAGTTGGGATACATGGACAGCAATAGACCCTCCAAGCCTAATCTACCCAGTGCACCTAAGCCCTCCAAGCTTCTTGCTCCAACGAGGTTGCGCCGAACTTTTTTCTTTTCTAACTTCCCAGATTCCGCTACTAGACCATAGCATCAACCAATGAAGATTGGTTCCTTCCTAACTACTTCCCAGAACACCAAACAACCCTCTCACAATAATAGATATGGTGAGAACAAGGTTTTGGTAAAAAGCCTCTCAAGGGTTTGGCAATGGAGAGGTAGAGAGTTGAGAAATTTGAAGAGGCACTTATGTGAAGATTGTAGATGAATCAATCTTGTTTTACTCTTCGGTTTCTCTCTTAAAATTCTCTCTGGAAGCTCTCTTTCTTTTGTGGGTATAAAGGGTATATATACTAGGGTGAGAGAGGAATGTGAAACGTCAGGTTTTTCAAAACAGGGCTGGCTCGCGGCTTGGCCTCGCGAGATCCAGTCGCGAGATAACCATATGGCCAGTTGTCCTGTAGTGCTCTAGCTAGCATGATTGTTCACCTTCTGGCATGCTTGGCACGTGTGCTGCGTCTGGCGGCTTGCAGCCACGAGCCACCCGCGAGGCCAAGCCGCGAGTCTCTGTTTTTTTGTACATTCTTGAGCAAAATTCACTCTATCTCACTCACTACCCTTACAACAAGCCCACCTAAATACAAGGTTACTAAATGCTGAAATACAAGCAAATTTTGCACGGAATAAAGCTAATTAGATGGTTGAATAAATTCAACCTTACAAATTAAAAACTAGCTAAGAGTTTAGACTAATAAATTTTAGTTTCCTTATCTCTTTCTCCTTGTAGATTAGAAGGTAAGGTAGCGTTAATAACCAGTGGTGTAAGTGGCATTGGTGAGACCACTGCAAGGCTTTTTGTTCGACATGGGGCTAAGGTCCTTATAGTAGATGTCCAAAACGAGCTTGGCCACTCAGTCTACAAAGACGTTGGCTTTGAATCCATCTCTTACATCCATTGTGATGTAACAAATGAATCTGATGTTGAAAAGGTCGTGGACATGGCTGTATCCATGGAAAGCTGGATATCATGTTCAACAATGTTGGCATTTCAGGCAACATGGTATCACAAATTTTAGAATCAGAAAACAAAGATTTCAAAAGGGTTTTAGATGTCAACGTTTTTGGGGCTTTCTTGGGTGCCAAGCATGCTGCTAGGGTTATGATTCTAGCAAAGAAAGGAAGCATTCTCTTCACCTCAAGCGTGGCTTCAGTGTTGGCTAGTGATATTCCACATTCATATGTGGCATCAAAGCATGCTATGGTGGGAATGGCTAAGAACTTGAGTATGGAGTTGGGACACTATGGAATAAGAGTTAATTGTGTGTCTCCTTTTGCAGCTGCAACTCCTATGCTAAGAAAAGCTATGGGGATGATGGAGAAGAATAAGGTGGAGGATGTGGTTTGATCGTGTGCAAACTTGAAAGGAGTGGTATTGGAGCCAGAAGATATTGCTAAGGTAGCACTGTATTTGGGGAGTGATGAGTCTAAGTATGTGAGTGGGATGAACCTGGTTGTTGATGGGGGTTATAGCCTTACTAATCCAACATTCTCAAATGCAATAAAAAGCCTTTTCTCTTGATACGTATCAATATATGTGTTGCAAGTTGCAACTATCACCTCCATTTCTCTCTTCTTCTTCTTCTTTTTGTTTGTTTGTTTGTTTGTTTGTTTTAGTGTTATCTTAAGAGTTGTTAGGGTCACATTTTATAAGTAATTGGCTAATCCTTTGTCAAAACTCACTTTACTTGTAAATTGGATAGATCTAAGTTGGGTTTGATACATATCAAGTGGTTGTATTAAAGACATGAAGATTGATCCAAGAAACAAGTGAAGAAAAGCTATTTTACTAAAACTTGATAGATTGCTCGATAGAAGGCATCTATCGAGACTTACTGGGCAAGCTCAACACAAGCTTGACACTAGCTCGATCTATCGAGCTTTATGAATTTAAGATTTTTAGATATGAATTTTGGCCTATTCTAATGTATTTGTTTAGGGTTTCTTTTCTCACAACCCTAAACATATATAAGGATCATTTTAAAATACTTCCCTCAGGAAATACCATTCTATTAGTTAGGTAGTAAGACCCTCAATAGGATAGTAAGCAAGCTAGCTTAAGAGATTTCAGGTTATAAAAGAGATTCTTGCTCCTACTTAGCTCATGGCCTAGCAACCATCTCCATCTAATGGGTTATAATTCAATACATCGTTTTCTGCTGGAGTCAAGAAAGAGCCATACACGAAGACAGAGACCAAGAGCTTAATTTTCTTTGTGAGAAGCTATTGCGTTTGTACGCCATAAGATTTTGTAACCAAGTACTTTCTGATCTTCATTGTTGATGAAGTAAAGAACTTTGCAGCCAACAACAACAATTCAAGTTGCTAAAGTTAGTCACGTACTGAAATTCGTGCAAAAGGAGTTAGTCACAAATTGGAGATCTGTGCATTAAAGGAAAGAAGGCTACTACAAGATTAAGTCCAATTGAGTATTGAAGTAAGGGTTCAACTATAGGTTGGTATTTCGAGATAGGCCAGGGTAGTAGTAAGATTTCTTATACTTGTAAAAGCTTGATTATTGATTAGTGGATTCTTGAGAGTGGTGACCTTAAAATTATTCGGTGGGGTTTTTGCCTTGCGAGAGGTTTTCCCCATTTGTCAACAAATCACCTTGTTAATTTAATTTCCGTAGCATTTAGTTTAATTGGTGATTTTTTGGTGCCTTCACAATTTGTATGCAATTTAACCTAATTAATCAACTTGGGTAATTGAATTAATTAACCGGGGTCAAGCTATCTTAACCCAACAAGAGTGATGTTAAAGTCAAGTACCATAATTTAGTGGCATTGTCATTGACTATTCTCCTTTATAAAAAGAATCAAGATTCGAAATTCCCCTCATCTTTGTTGTATCTATAAAAAAATAAAATACTACTATTAAAAATAGGGAAAAGTTAATAGATGCCTTGAGGGCTTTGGTTTATGAAATATTTTTAGAAACATTTTATAGGAAAAGAAAAAAGTAATTGATTTTTTTACAGCTTCTTATATTTCCCATAAAATTGATATCAAAACATTCCAAAAATAGTCCATTAACAAATGATTAATTTGGTTCAAGATTCAAGTTAAGAGAACAAAAAGAGGTAGAGAAAGACACATACCAAAAAAAGAAAAAAGAAACCCCTAACAAAAGTAATAAAAATGATTTTGGATATTATAGATTTTTGAAAAAAAAAAAAAAAAACATGTGAATGACTTGATCCATAATTGACCCTGTGGGGGATTTTCACAATTTGCTCCAATACCAATGGGCTTGGTCTACGATCGAATGCTATAAAAGATTTATGCTTCATCATCCTTCACCAATTGGTCGTTGGATGGATCAGTAAGGTACACGGTCCGACAAGTGGTATCAGAGCCCGGTCATAGGTTCAAGTCGTTGGAGCCGCATTGTGAGGGAGGGATTGTAAGGGATTTTCACAATTCGCTCCAATACCAATGGGCTTGGTTTGTGATCGAATGCTATAAAAGATTTGTGCCCCCTCATCCTTCACCAATTGATCGTTGGATGGATTGGTAAGGCACACAGTTCAACAGACCCATACTTTTGGAATTAAAGATTTTTTTTTTGGTACCTTTTGACAAATTTTTATTTTATTTTTTATTTTATCCGTAAGTGAGAAAGGGGCATTCAAATGAGATGAACTGGTATTATGACTAATATCACTAGAGAGGTTGAATGTCGAAGTAAAACTAATAGGGTATACTACAGTCAACTACCCTAAGATTTGGGCTAATGCCAAACACATTTAAGAAAATTAAAAAATAACCAAATTGGTCCTTGAATACAAATGGTGTGTAACACTCTTTGTGCCCTCTACCTAAAACAAAATTATACTGTAGCTTTTCTTTACCAAGATTGCAACTTTACATCATTTCTTGCTTTTCCCAATACCAATAATTTTTCTAAGCCAAAAGAAACTATACTATAAACTTTGCCCCTAAAACAAATTTCTACCACAGAAGTGCCACCTTTCTGTGAAGAGAGTCGTACATACTGGCCTCTTAGAAGAAAGCATATTTGGTCAATGCTCTAATCAGCCAATATTTGGACAGCCAAAAGAAATTAGAACATATTAGAATTACCAATAATAAATAAATAAACAGATAAATCAGTTCTTTTTCAAGTAATTAATATTGCTTCATTCACTAGAACTTTTAGCTAAATTGTAATATTAAGAACTAGTTAGAAGAATATGGACGATTTCAAAAAAGAATAATATCAATAAAAAAAAAATCTGAATTATAAAACTATATATTTGTAAAAATAGAGTGATGGAAATTATTTTTTGAAATTGTTTAATTTTTAGGGAGAACAAATTATCTATAATAAAATTAAAGAATAAATTATACATATTCAATATAAGTTTGATATGAGTTTTGTTTATCATGATAATCTCTTTTAAGAGAATGAATAATTTGAATAATTTATTTAAATAAAAATTATACATACATACATACATACGTACATACGTGTGTGTGTGTGTGTGTGTGTGTGTGTATTCTTAAATGTATAATCAACCTCGTGCAATTTATTTAAAAGTAACAACATTAGAACAAATGAATAACTGCCCTAAAAATTACATTTGTATATTCATAACCTTTATGTTTAGAAGGACTTTCACTTAAATTTAACTGTACATAAGTGGACTAAAATGTTACATTAATGTGGTTCAACAAAAGCATAGCAACAATAAATACTATGTTTAAGATTTTAGATATTATGAGTTTTGGGATTTATTATTATTATTATTGATAAATTTGGATTTAGAATAGGTGCTTTCAACCCATACATATTTTTTCCCATTATGTAAGTGCACAAAATGAATCAAAGAGGATCAAAATAGACTAAATTGGTCCGAATGGACCGAATTGGAACAAAGTGGATTGAATAAATAAAATAGGACCAAATAGGAACAAGGTGGACCAAATGGACTGCATAGGACCAAAGGGGACCAAATAAGACCAAAGTGGACCAAATAAGAACGAATGGAAAGATTAGGACCAAAGTAGACAGAATGGACTAAGTAGGACCATGTGGATTGAATATAACTGAAGTGGACATAATGGACCTAATAGAACCAATGTGGATTGAATAGAACCAAAGTGGACAAAATGGACCAAACAGCCTGAATAGGATTGAAGTGGACGAAAGTTGACAAAATGGATTGAATAAGATCAATGTGGACCAAATTAGCCCAAAATGGACCTAATAGGACCAATATGGATCGAGTAGGACTGAAGTGGAAAAAATAGGAACAATGTGGACCGAATAGGGCCAATGTGGACTGAATTGGACCAAAGTGAACTTAATAAGACCAAATGGACCAAATTAAATTTTAGTGGACATAATGGACTAAATAGGACCGAATAGGATGGAACAAATAGAACTAATGAGGACCAAATAAGACTTTTGAATATTTATAATTTTTATTGCATTTTTAGGGCTCATATTTTTAATTTCTAATGTCTATTTTCTTTGTATTTTTTAACTCAAAAACTAAAGAGTTTAGCCCAAATATAATAAACTTTCATACTTTTCAACCCAAAAATTAAGAAATGAAATGAAATTTTGAGCTAAATTTGAAAATGCGACCTACAAAAAGAATCAATTTAAGGCCTAATTACTCTAAAATGGACTAAAGGGGACCGAAATTGACCAAATGGCTCAACCAAATTGGACCGAAGTAGACATAATTGGACAGAATAGAAATTATTTAATTTTTAAGGGAGAATAAATTATCTTCAACAAAATTTAGAGAACAAATTATACATTATATTATAATATAAAATAATTATTTATTTCCACGCATCGCATGAGTTTGCCATTCGTAGCCTTTAATATGCAAAAGTAATGGAATTGCAGCTATGGAAATGTTCTCCATTGTGGTTAAGATAGAGAAGAAAACCCAGATAGATCATAGATGTTCAAAAATTTGTATATATATATATATATATATAAAAAAAAAAAAAAAAAAAAAAAAAAAAAAAAAACCATATATACTGAACTTACCACAATAGAAAATGAAATAAGAAAAAGTCCAAATATATCTACCTACTACGATATTTTATTACTTTATTACAAGCGAATCGGACAAACTTTGACTCTGAGACCGTGGGAGGGAGAGGGTGACAAAAAATGTGTTACTTTCAGACAAATTTAAGGTCATACTCATTATAAAGAGTATAAAATCAATTTCAAATCGTCAAACTAAATACAGTTAGTCTCAACGAGCAGGTGGAGAACAAATGGTTGGAGTATGAATAACTGAATGGAGCTCATCAAGTTTGTTTTTGATTAACAGTCTTATATACATAACTTTGCATCACAATCTTTTTAGCTTAATTTCATATTGAGACGAAAATCATCTTTCACTCATTAATTTATCTTCATTTTATTATGTTCTTGAGGGTTCGCACAAAAGTTTGTGCACAAATACAAAAATGTAATCCTTCTATAGCTATAAGATTTGACATGTAAATGTATACCGTATATGTGCCAATGTGCCATGCATATACACAATGACAAAAAATTGAATTAAAATAAAGAAAGTATAAAAATTACTTTCAATTTTATTACAAAAATTTCAACAACAGACACATCATATATGATTGATGTCATCACCTCAATAATATCATAAACGAATTTTTAATTATATTTAAGAATTAATACATCAAATTATTATAAGATATGTAATATCTGAAATATTAATTAGTCTTTTATTTTTGAAAGTTACAACAATGATGAGGGGCCTTTCTAGTCCCAGTTCTATTTAGGCTGTGTTTGTTTTGGGTGAAAATCACTTCTGGAAATGCTTTTTCGTAAATGCGGGTGTTTGGTTGCGCATGGAAAATAAATTTTCTGGAAATGCTTTTCAGTTGACCGTGTGTTAGGGTGTAAAATGATTTCCGTTTTTATTTTACCTTCAAATATCATTTTCCAAAAAACAGAGAGAGAGCTGAGTGAGAGTGAGATCACGCCCGCACGCACACACAGAGAGAGAGAGAGAGAGAGGAAGAAGAAAGAGAGAGAGAGCACCCCTCCGGCCAGCCAAGCTCCAGCCAGAGAGATCGCACCCAGAGAGAGATCGAACCCAGAGCCCAGAGCCCTTCGACTTCGACTTCGAATCGCACCCTTCGACTTCGCCGTTCGACTTCGACTTCGAATTGCACCCAAATCGCATCCTTCGACTTCGCCGGCGAACCCAGAGCCCTTCGACTTCGCACCCTTCGACTTCGAATCGCACCCTTCGACTTCACCGACGAACCCAAAGCCCAGATCATGCATTCAACTTTGCCAAGACGCACCTAAGGATCGCACCGAGCCGGCACCGATCGCATTGAGATCGCAATTGAGAAATAGTTGGGTTTTGATGAATTTGACCGGATTTGACCGGCTTTGATGAATTTTTTTTGGTTGGGTTTTGTTTCTGTGTTTATCTATTGAGAAATGATATTATATATTTGTTTGGAAGCTGAGAAAATGTGAGGAACAAGAAAAAAATGTATTTTCTATATTATTTTCAGCAATACAATTAAACACTAGAAAATATTTTCCAAAGCATTTTTTGGAATGCAACCAAACACTTGAAAATATTTTCCTTTCCCGAAAATAGCATTTCTAGAAAATATTTATTTTCTGAAAATATTTTATATAATCCAAACACAGCCTTAATTATAAAGGAGAACAATCAATGCTTTTTTCTTTTTTTTTGATGGAATAAAACAGTCAATGCTAATGCCACTAAATTAGAAGTTTTTTTTTTTTAACTTTAACATCACTATTAAGATAACACAAAACAAGAACCAACAAAATTCAGAAATGGGGGCTACAATTGCAAGACATGCAAATCAAGAAAAAAGGCTTTTTAGAGCGTTTGAGAAAACTGGATTGGTAAGACTATAGCCCCCATCAACAACCAGGTTCATCCCACTCACATACTTAGACTCATCACTTCCCAAATATAATGCTGCCTCTGCAATATCTTCAGGTTCCAATACTACTCCCTTCAAGTTTGCACACGATGAAACCACTTCCTCCACCTTAGTTTTCTCCATCCCTATACCTTTTAATACCATAGGAGTTCCAACTGTAAAGGGAGACACACAATTTACTCTTATTCCATACGGTCCCAACTCCACACTCAAGTTCTTAGCCATTCCCACCACAGCATGCTTTGATGCCACGTATGCATGTGAAACATCATTGGCCATTACTGAAACTATACTTGAGGTGAAGAGAATGCTTCCTTTTTTAGTTGGAATCATAACCCTAGCAGCATGTTTGGCACCCAAGAAAGCACCGAAAACGTTGACATTCAAAACCCTTTTGAAATCTTCATTTTCTGATTCTAAAATTTGTGATTCAATGTTGCCTGAAATGCCAGCATTGTTGAACATGATATCAAGCTTTCCATACTTGGTTACAGCCATGTCCACGGCCTTTTTGATATCAGATTCATTTGTTACATCACAATGGATGTAAGAGATGGAATCAGAGCCAATGTCTTTGCAAACTGAGTGGCCAAGCTCGTCTTGGACATCTGCTATTAGGACCTTTGCACCATGTCGAACAAAAAGCCTTGCAGTGCTCTCACCTATGCCACTTGCACCACCGGTTATTAAGGCTACCTTACCATCTAATCTGCAAGGACAAAGAAAGAAGGAAACTAAAATTTATTAGTCTAAACTCCTATCTAGTTTTTAATGTATTATAAATGATAGAATGTGAATTGGAGAACACAGAGTCTGTGAAAGGTTTGTTGTAATAATACCTTTTGGTGATGGGAGTTGCTGAAGAATTAGCACTCATCTTTTCCTTAAAATTTATGGAAGATCTCCGCCAAATTGAAGATGTGAGTTACGTTAGTGAATGTCCCCTTTATTGTTCGTAGATACTTTATAGGGGAGAGGTTCAAGTATATGAAGTTTCTTGCTATGTATTAAGATTCTACTTAGCAGGTAGCAGCCATTAGGAAAAGTCTTAGTTTTGACTACGTAAATCATACCTAAAAGTAACGGTCTTGAGAGAGAGTTTACTAGAAATTTGACCCTTTTTGACTTCCAAGGCAACCATCAAAGTTGACGATGTAAAACTTACGTGCTATTATTATGTGTGGAAAGTTATACCCTTCTCTGCGCGCTTCAACTTAGGGCCATATTTTCCGTACGTACATGTTTTCCTCCTACAAAGGAGGGTTAGGAGTGCCATTTTCACTAATTAACAAGAAGATAGGGGAGAGGTTCAAGTATATGAAGTTTCTTGCTATGTATTAAGATTCTACTTAGCAGGTAGCAGCCATTAGGAAAAGTCTTAGTTTTGACTACGTAAATCATACCTAAAAGTAACGGTCTTGAGAGAGAGTTTACTAGAAATTTGTCCCTTTTTGACTTCCAAGGCAACCATCAAAGTTGACGATGTAAAACTTACGTGCTATTATTATGTGTGGAAAGTTATACCCTTCTCTGCGTGCTTCAACTTAGGGCCATATTTTCCGTACATGTTTTCCTCCTACAAAGGAGGGTTAGGAGTGCCATTTTCACTAATTAACAAGAAGATAGGCTGATTTAGGACTACAGCCTCTATTTCGCGAGTTTTGCCGCATTCTTTAATCAGTGAGGACACAAAATCTTTGATCCATAGGGATGGCTTTCATACCTATAAGTGATTTATTGGAACAAAGGATTCATGACTCACATTAACCATTGCCCAAAAGCATCAAATCCTAGACGTCTGAACTTATTCCAAATAAACTAATCTCCTCTCAAGTGCACACCCCAGGCGACTCCCCAAATGTAGCTATTTTTCTTGATCTGTAACAAAAGGAAGAAACAAGGGAGCGAGTTTGACATTTCAGTAGGTGATCAAATCCTTTACTAAGAAAAACTATAAATAAAATTTCCAATTAGTGTGAAGTATTATATATAGGCCTTGAAATTTTCATTTCAGTAAAATCAACAATTTTTAAGTGAAGTCATAAAAACAGATTTTTTTTTTTTTTTTTTTAAATTCAAAAGAATATACACATACTAAGTTCATATACTATCAATGCATCTATGATCATGCTCTATCTTGGGACTATGGCCAAAATCAAGCATCAGTATCAATTTGTGCTTGTGAGTTGCATGTGTATTGTATTAAGGTGAAAATACTATTTTGGTCTATACATTTTGGGGTCATAGTTAATTTGGTAATTGTTCATTATCAGAAAACGCTTATGTGGCAAACGGATGCCAAGCTGACACACTTGAAGTTTACGTGGCAAGTAAAATAATAATAAAAATTTAATTAACATTAAAAAAATTGCCACTTGGAAAACAAAAATAAAAAACACAAAAATTAATTTCTTTCCAAACAAACACTTAAAAAATATCAAAATTTTCTTTCTTTCCCCTTGATGGAAAATCCAAGAGACTAATAAGACCCATCTGTAAGGGTGTCAAAATCGAGATCCTACGTAAGATCGTAAGAGGTAGGTGGGTTATAGAATTAGATCATGGATAATAAGATCCTACATTATTTGAGAAAAAAACAAAAACAAAAAACACACATTGGTATGTGAAAATTCAAATAGTGTATAAAACACTTTGAACGTTTAGACCCCCAATTTACAAATTATCAATTCAAGCTTAATGATAAACAATTAATGTGCGGAATATGAACAAAAGCTTAAAACAGAATTGATAAACAATCTAAACCAAATAAAATCACATCCACAATAGAAATTTGATAGGCCACAAACTGAATGACCCCTTGTGATAGAAATTAATTAATTAATTAGTCAAGTTGTTAATTAATCAATTTATCATGCAAATGCATGATAGCACAAACAAATCACCAATAAACTAATTATGCAGTAAAAAATAAATAACACGGTGATTTGTTTATGAATGGGGAAAACCTAACAGCAAAAATCCCACCGGGTGATTTTTAGGTCACCACTCCCGAAACTCCACTATTATCACAACAAGTGGTTACAAGTAAAGGAATCTCAAGTACCTTACCAACCTATAGTTGAACCCTTACCCCAATACCCAATTGGACTTGTTTTGTAGTGACAGTTCCCTTTTCTGATGCACGACTCCGAAATACGTGACTAACCAATTGCGTGGATCCTAGTACGCAACTTCAATCACCAACTAAGAAGATTGTTGGTTGCAAAGTTGTTCAGTTCATCCACACAATGAAGATCAAGAAGATGCTTAGTCACAAAACCCTACGGTGCACATACACAACAACTTCTTCAAGAGAAAGAGATGAACTAGGGTAAGAACTTCGTCTCCGGTTACAATTTGCTTGAATAGAGTTTGCTCAAAACTTGTGCAACTTGTGAACTGTTTGACGGCCCTTAAAACAATCCTTTTATATGTCTAGGGTTAGAAGAAAAGAAGACCCAAAGACATATTCACGGATCCCAAGAAAATCATATTTGAATTCTGAAAATCTTAAACCTCGACAGATGAAATTGGTCCCTTCTTAACTGCTTCCCAAACACCAACTGGCCTTCTCATAGATATGGGTATGGTGAGAAAAGGTTTTGGTAATGTACCTCTCAAGGATTTGACAATGGAGAGGAAGAGAGTAGAGAAATTTGAAGAGTCTTTATGTGAAGATTGTGGATGAATCAATCTTATTTTTCTCTAGGGTTTCTCTCTCAAAATTCTTTCTGGAAGCTCTTTAAATATCGTGGGTATAAGGGTCTATATATAGTAGGGTGAGAAAGAATGCGAAAAGTCAGTTTTTCCCAAACAGGGTGGTCTAGCAATTTGGCCTCACGACTGGGCTGAGTCACAAGTTCAAGCTGTAAGCTAACGGTCTAGCCACCCTGGGAATTTTGTCCTGTAGTGCAATAGCTGGCATGACTCTTCAGCTCCCTTGCATGCTTCACACGTGTGCCAACTTTGGCGGCTTGCCAGTCGCGAGTCACCCACGAGTTCTAGCCGCGAGTCTCTGCATCCTTACACAATCTTGAGCATTTCTTCACACTCTCTCACTTACTACCCTTACATGATTCCCACCTAAATACAAAGTTACTAATTGCTAAAATACAAGCAAATTTGGCACGGAATAAAGCTAAAAATATGGTTGATAAAATTCAACCTTACAATCTCCCCCTTTGGCTATTCCGTAACAAAACTCTAAAACAAACTCTAGACTTAATATGTGAGTTGGGAACAGTTGAATAAAACTCACTCACACCTAACTCTAGAATCTGATAAGCTCTTGAATCATATTAATAAGAATCTCTTGAAACATAACAACACAGTATGATCATTATATGTAGAAAACTTGTAAGGCATATGAGGTAAGCACAATGCGATAAAGCAAAATGGAATGAGAAATAAATCATGGCTTGACCAAACAGGAAATTACTATCAAATAGTGACCACAATGCTCATTCACACTTGGAATGAACATCCGGACATACAAGCCAATAAGCTCAATGCAAATCACTTGCATGCCTAACACTCAACCAATGCACAGTACATAAAGTATATGTATCTAGGAACAAAATCCTACAAGGGCACAAGAGTGAGAATACTTAAAGAAAATGCATAACATTTAGCTAGAAGTACTAGGTAACTAAACATAAAGGCTGTATAAGCATGGTACAAACCATAAAAGCCTACAAACAGCACATGGAAACAAACCCTAAAAGCTTACAAAAGCAACATGGGCATAAAACAAAAGCTACTGAATAACAACTTTAAATATTAACAATCCAAAGTATCATAAGAGTTTTAAACCAAAACAATAACCCAAGTGTTTTGACATATCAAACTTATAAACTATAATAAACATATAGTAAAACTAAAGCGTAAACTGAAAAACACTATTTGTGGCATGCTCCCCCTTAAAAGGACACTCCCCCTCAAGAGCTGTCCTTCAAAAGTTCTCTCCCTTTTTGACCGGAATGGCCAAAGGGTCACTGCTGGGTACAGAAACTATCAAACGTAGCTGAAAGTATGTTGAGCTAATCCTGAAATGTTGTCATCCTGTCAGTATGCTCATTCTGGACCTCTTTGAGTCCATCAATCCTCTCCAGAATGATCTGGAATGCATCAGGAGGTACCTCTGATGAGGTTGAACCTCTGCTCCTCTTGCCTCGGCTTCTGGGTGTTAAAGTTTGACCTACAGTCACTGTCTTAGTCTCCGTTTGGTCACCTTCACCTTGATCACCTACCTCTTCATCACCTGGAAGATGGACTTGAATCCTGATGATGGTTAGCTTGTTGATGGCTAAAGGTGTAGGCATTAGGCTGATATCTTGAGGGATTTCAACACCTTTTGCTTTGAAAAGCCTCACAAGAAGGCTAGGAAAGATCAGCTTGGGCCTAGAGGTGGTTTAGTCTCATCCACAATAGTGTCAAAGATGTGAGAACTAATGTCAATAAAGGTTTTCTCCTTAAGTTCCATGAGGAAAATAGCTTTAGCATTGTTGATTGTAGTCAGCTTCCTTACAGGGTACAAGTTAAACATCATGATGATGGTGAGGCACCTCATGTCAGCTGGAAATGCTGTAGTGTTGAGGCATCTCCCTTCTCTTTGTCCACCAATTCGAGTTTGGACAGTTTCTATTGATAGCATCCTGTCCTTGTAGTTGGTGAAGTCAAAGTCCTCTGAGCCTTCAAGCCCTAGCACCTCATCTATGTCATGGGCATCTATGGTGAATTCCTTTCTTCTAATCCAACAGCTCAACTCATCCTCCCTTATCACAGCATTAGCATAGAATTCTTTGATTAAAGGCTCACAAACAGCAGGTAGGTCACTCAACAGTTTATCCCATCCTCTGCCTTTAAAACAACTTAGAATAAAGGTGTCCTTCAAATCCCCTAAGTCAACAAACCTTTCCTGAATGATGTTTCCCCTCAAGAAAAAATCTCTATATCTCTCAAAGTGTTGAACCGACCTAAATAGGTTATTGTCCATTTTCAACCTTTTGTCAGCTTTCTTAGCAAGAGTCTTCTTCTTTGTAGGAGATGGGGCCATCTGTAAACAAGTAGAAAGGCCACAATATAGAGCACAATAGGTTGAAATACACATGTAATAGTAACAAGTTATTTACATGGGGAGTAACAGATTGTCAAGGCAGTATATAAACCAAACAAAGTTAAGAACCAGAGAACAATAGCTCAAATCAATAACCCAAAAACTCAATCAAGAACAGTCTGTATTGATGCAAACTGCAGCAAGCACTAATCAGCTACATTGTAACAATGTAAACCACGCTCAGTCAAAAGTAAGCATATGACAATGAGATATAACCAAAAAAAATATGAAGTGTGCAAGTCATACCCTCAAGATAGAAGCACACATAAGATATGGCAACATAAAAAAAAAGCATTATTAGCCAAACACAGTCATTCTAAACCAATCATACTCACACTTAGAGTAAATCACAAAGAACCCAAATACATAACTTATGGGTATGACATATTTCAAACAACCAAGGTCAGATAGCAAACTAGCTCAATGAAATATAATCATGATAGCAAACATACTTAGCAGTCTAGCAACAAAAACAACCAACCCCACACAACCAAACCCAATTTTTTGAAGCAAACCCATGTACGAACATTGCAAAACACACAAACTCAAACAAAATCTCACAAAATGAGGAAATACACGGAGAAGTATGTAAAATAGAGTGAAAAATAGAAACCCATACCTTTTTCCTTGAAGATTTGAGAATGATATGATTCAAAAATGGAAGTTTGTTTGAGAGTGACACGGTGAGTTTGAGAGTGTTTCAGGTAAGGAAGGAGATGAACAGTCAGAATTGTTCGAGGGAAAACTGAAAAGGTTTAAAAAAACTGACCCATGGAAGTCGCGTTCCAGTCGCTAGAACACTTGGAAGAAAACTTTTGAAAAAATTTTCTAAGTGTTTTTCACGATTGGAAGTTCCACTCACAAGAGAGTCGTGAACTGAGCCGCGAAAATCTCTGTGTACCCCTCGCGACTGTACCTTCCACCCGCGAACAAGTCGCCAATCTGAGCCGCGAAAAACATGAAATTCCAAAATTTTGAAAAATATTCTAAGTCTTTTTCGCGACTGAAGCATTTACCCGCCAATGAGTCACCAATGAGTTGCGAGAAATCTCTGTTATGGACTTGCGACTGGTTCTACCCACGACTGAGTCGCCAGAACAGGGCAACACAATTTTTGAATTTTTGACAATTTTTACAAAAAAAAAAAAAAGTACTTTCCAAAAACAACTGAAACACTCAAAAAAAAAAAAAAAATTGTGATTGATTAACAAAGATTGAGCATGTGAAAACACATTTAATCAAATACAATCACATGAATGAATATGGCATTTATTGAACATAAACATATGTGTTGTGTGTGAATATCAAAAATGAGATAGTCCTTAGTCTAATGTGAAACTTTAATGATCAATTCAATTAAGGCATACATAACTAGCACTAGATAATGTGACCCATCTCAATTATAGAAGTATGCATATATGACCTCCCACATAGGCTTGAGTACAATATCTTTGAAACTTTTCAATTGGCTCCATTTTTTGCATATCATTTGATCTTTTTGAATCAACACATCTCATTGTGAGATTGATGCTTAAAAGTTTTGATATTTCACTTTGATGAGTTAGTTTTTGGCTTTTTGGGCATTATACAATTTTTAATTTTTGGTCGCTTTCCCTTTTTCCTAGTCAAATACTAGTATATGCGACAGGCTTTTGCAGCTCAACATCTCTTTTCATTTGGAGATTTACATTTGGTGAGCTCTTTTAGCTAAAAACAATAAAATAAAGAGTGGGAATATATATAGATACAAGTCTATACATGTCTCAAGATTAACAAAATCATTCACCCATCATTCATGACAAGGTTAAAGATCTATTTACAACAGTCACATAGACTTCAAAATTTCTCCCACAATGATATGAGTGCATAGAGAACAAGCTATGCTCGTAGATGCACAAAGCCATTTGCACAAAGGTACAAGATAAAACATATTTTGAGACAAAACTCAGCAATGTTGATCAAACTTTTTGGATTTTCTACTTTTTATATGGTTTTTGGATTTTTGACACACAAGAAGAAAGAGATTGATCAAAGGCAAAAATGTAAAAACATTTTAAATGAATGAAGGCAAAAACAAATAGATTTCAATTCACATAATTAAAAAAAAAAAAAAAAAACCAACAGTCACACAACATAGGAAGTATTAATGCATGGACATGTTGTAATACTTATACATGAGTACCCTTCGTCACCCACACGTCATGTGCGTTTAGGGTGATATCCTTATAGGATTGGGTACGAAAGTTAGAACTTTCAAACCTTCTAGTGAAGCTTTCCAAGCAGTTGGTGAATGCACCAATCATCTTCATCACGTCCATCATTCCGGGATCACCATTTCGATCTCTTGATGGCTCAACAGCCCAAGTCCTCTTGTCATTTCTTGGCCTTCTTGACCTTTGATCACTAGCATTCCTCAATGCTCTCAGCTTATGACAACTGGGTCGGGTGTGCCCTTGAAGTCCGCAGTGATGACACACATGGTTCGATCTAGGACCTCTTTGCGATCGTAAAAGAGATTTTGTTTTGGCTTCAGACCTGACCACATATTGATTACGGAGCTTGTTCAACACTTACTGGTCAGTTACATTCTTCTTCTTCTCAACATTTTCCTTTTCAACAATAAGGGCAACTACAACCGGCTCTTTAGCCTTCACAAACTTCACTTCTTTAGAGATGTTCATAGCTGAACTACTTTCTCCAATGTATCCTAATCTGGTTTTGTTGAAGAAGGTCTTTTGAGAGGAAAGGACATCATCAAGCTTCTTTGTAGAGACTCGCTCTACCTTGGCATTTGCTTGAACCACCTCGCTTAAAGAATTTTACCTTGGTGTAAGCTTCGGTTAGCTCGACATTTAGCATCTCTATCTCACACTTGGCCTCCTTATATCTCACCAGAAGACTTTTATAGTCCTCCTCAGCTTTCTTTATCTTTTTCACAGCTGCCTTGGCCACCCTTCCATATTCTCCTGACTTCTTAAGTAGAGAATTGTAGTTTTCTTTAAGACCAGTTGTATTTTCATCTTCTTTAGCATCTGATTCTTCTACAATACCCATGAATTCCTCATCACTATGCTCCCCAAGTTCTTCCACAAGCAACTTCAAGTCCTCCAAAGACTCAACATGATCAACAGTCATGAATGCTAAGAAATTCCCTTCTTCATCACAGCTTTCTTCCGAATCAGAGGTGGAGGAATTTGAGTCACTAAGAGTGGTGGCATACACCTTGCCCTTCAATCTCAGGTAATTAGGACATTCCTTTTTGAAATGGCCCTGTCCATTACACTCAAAACAAGTACCTCCTTGAGTAGATTGGGACTCCTTCTCTTCTCTCTTTTTGAAGTCCTTCTCTTTTCCGGAACTCATAAATTTCCCTTTGTCACCAAATTTCTCACTGTTCTTGAATTTTAGAAATTTGCGAAAATTCTTTGCAAGGTAGGCAACATCCTTTTCTACTACATATTCATCTGATGAACCATGACCTTTTACCCTTTCATTTATTGTCTTAAGAGCCAGCGATTTGCTCTTTCTTTGATTTGGTAATGAAAGTTCATACGTTTGGAGAGAACCAATTAGCTCTTGGACTTTGATTTCATCAAGGTCTTTGCTCTCCTCAATTGCAGTCACCTTTGCATGGAAGCTCTTCGGCAATGAACGAAGAATTTTTCTTACAACTTTTGAGTCCTCCGTTTTCTCTCCCAAGCTAAACTTGCCAATGACCACTTCATTTAGCTTACTATAGAAATAGTCAAAGGACTCATCCTGAGCTCCTCAAACCGGGTAGTCAGCATCTGTAGCTTTGTGTCCTTAACTTTCTTTGTACCCTCATAAGTGGTCTCCAAAATCTGCCATGCTTCCTGGGCAACAATGATATGAGAAATCTGATGGAATTCATCTAGGGACACATCACAAAAAATTGCGTTAAGTGCTTTACTATTAGCATTTGACGCCGTGAGGGTTGCCTTATCCCAAGTGGATTTCGCTGCCTCCGACTTTGCCCAGCCTATTTCAATAGCATCCCAAACAGCCTCCTCTATAGAACACAGAAATGCTCTCATCCTTACCTTCCAAAAGGCATAGTTGCTACCATCAAAATATGGTGGAGCATTTAAAGATTGAGACCAGTCCATCTCAATATGGGGTCAAGGATCACACTAAGGTAATGAAACCAATATAAGTGAACCCGCTCTAATACCAATTGAAAGTTCAAATAGTGTATAAAACACTTTGAACGTTTAGACTCCCAATTTACAAATTACCAATTCAAGCTTAATGACAAACAATTAATGTGCGGAACATGAACAAAAGCTTAAAACAGAATTGATAAATAATCTAAACCAAATAAAATCACATCCACAGTAGAAATTAAATGGAAAAGATTAAGGAAAGAGAGATACAAACACAAGGACAACACACAATGTGTATTCGAAGAGGAAACTGAAGCCCTCAGCGTAAAACCTCTCTACCGCCCTCCAAGCGGTAAATAATCTACTAAAGAATGTAATTGGGATACATGAACAGTAGAAGACCCTCCAAACCTAATTTACCCAATGTACCTAAGCCCTCCAAGCTCCTACTCCAACGAGATTACGCTGAACTTATTTCTTCTTTATCTTACCGGATTCCACTACTTGACCATAGCATCAACCAATATGAAATTGGTTCCTTCTTAACTGCTTCCTAAACACCAAATGGCCTTCTCACAGATATGGGTATGGTGAGAAAAGGTTTTGGTAATGTACCTCTCAAGGATTTGACAATGGAAAAAAAGAGAGTAGAGGAATTTAAAGAGTTTCTATGTGAAGATTGTGGATGAATCAATCTTGTTTTTCTCTAGGATTTCTCTCTCAACATTCTCTCTAGAAGCTCTCTAAATATTTTGGGTATAAGGGTCTATATATAGTAGGGTGAGAAGGAATGCGAAAAGTCAGTTTTTCCCAAATAGGGTGGTCTGGCGACTTGGCCTCGCGACTAGGCTATGTTAGTTTTTAGACCCCTTAAAACACAATTGGATTAACCTAGTTAATTAGTCAAGTTGTTACTTTGTCCAAATTCCAAGTTTAGGTTATCACAATCAAACAATCATATCATGCATAGCAACGGAAAATAAATAAGATAATGATATGATCACCCAGGAAAACCAAACCGGTAAAAAACCTAGGGAGGATTTAACCTAGCTATCCTCAAGGTAAAAAGCAAATCCACTAGAAAGAATCGAAGTTCATACAATAAAACTTACAAGCCCCCACGCTCGACTTCTTATTGCTACCAACCAGTAGAACTTACTAACACGACCACGTGCAAACTCCGAATCCACGAACTCCTTCTTTCTTTGGCCTTTGCAAAATACAAACACCCCCGTTTGTGACTTTGAGATCCCACTCAAAGGTTTAGCAACACAAACTCTCCTGTTTGTGACTCCAAGACTACCCTTGAAGGTTTAGATCATCAACTCCTTTGATGACAAGAGAAGGCAGCAACTTCTACAATACCGGATCTTGAGATTCTTCAAGGAATAACACTGGTAGAAGACATAAGAGAGCTTTTTAGGAACAAAAACCTAAATACAAAAGAGGCACACTCTTTTCTCTCTGAAAAGCCTCATAAAAACGTGCTTAAGGTTTCCTTTATATATTGGGAGAAGTAGATTAGAAACCCTAATCCTAAATGGGCTTGAATTGCTGTTTGGGCTTAATTAAAATTCTGCAGATACGACTTTCGATCGGTCGAGCCTATCTTTCTATCGATCAAACCAGACAGATTATGAAAACTTCTTCTTGTAGCTTGTATGTTCTTGAATCTTGACTTGAATCACATTGAGCATTGTCTAATAAAACCCATAGACTCTAAGATCTATATCTAGACAAGTTTGTGTTCACGACTTGCCAATTGTTCTAAACAGTTAGAACCTAACAAACTCCCCCTTTGGCAATTCGTGACAAAACTTTCATACAAAATGAAATGCTCAAATACAAGAACAACCCAATACAATGAAATGCCCAATTACATCACAAATTCCAATCTAAGACTCCTAACCTAGAAGTTGCAAGAAGAGGTAGAAGGTCTCGATCAGAATGCACCTGTCTTTCCTGAAACACTCAACAAACACATCACCGCATGTGTGAAAAGAAAGACATATAAACAATAATATGAAACAGAATATAAAAAACAAAAGTAAATTCTAACTCTCCCCCTAAGTTAGATACATCAAAAAGTTTTTATATTCTTCTCCTTTGAAAAACAATTTTATCTCCCCCTAAACAAAACAAACAGGTCATCTATGTCTCCCCCTTTTTGTCACGTATTGACAAAGACTACCTAATTAGAAGGTAGACAGAAAACATACGCAACAGAGTAAGAGAAAATAGAGACAACTCCCCCTATAAAGAGCAACAACTCCCC
This sequence comes from Quercus lobata, assembly GCF_001633185.2. Taxonomy (NCBI): domain Eukaryota; kingdom Viridiplantae; phylum Streptophyta; class Magnoliopsida; order Fagales; family Fagaceae; genus Quercus; species Quercus lobata. The sequence continues at coordinate 37,831,174 of NC_044910.1, forward strand.
CTAAGAACCACAAAGGTTAAAAAAAATTTCTCCCCCTATAAAAATAGGAAAAACAAAACAAGTTTTGGGAAAAACAGTTTTGGGAAAAAATAAAGGGGTTGGGGATAAATAAAAAGACACAAACCAAGTTTTAAAAAAAAAAAACTAAGTTGAGGATACACATGAAGAAAAAATATTCTCTCTTTCAATAAAATGCAAACAGGCACTATGTGACCCATAAATAGTTGCATGAGTAGAGAAAATATTTGCACATTGATTATCCATCATATCTCTTAAGAAAAATATTTTCTGTAGTTCACACATAAAAAAAAACATATACTAAAAAGTACATAACTCAAAAACTTAATCAATCAATTTTTAAATCAAGTTTAGTACCCAATTTAGTAAAGTGTATGCATGTTATGTGTGAAAACAATGAGAGATATGATTGCAAAACTGCACGATGGATACAAAAAAAAAAAAAAAAAAAATCAATGCAATACATGTGAATCCTAAACATAAATGATGCATGGAAAAATCAAATTTTTGAAAAACAAAGCAATTTAATGCAGAAACTCCTCAAAGCACAATATTTCATAAATGAAATGCATGAGTATGAGATTAAAAGTTTTTCAAAAACACTTGAATTCAACCTAGATCTTCCAAAAACAAGATTTTCAATCAATTGTCCTCAAAAACTCAAACATTAAGCACATTTTGCATCAAATCAAGGAACTTTAATCTTGGATGGCCACAACAAGATCACACATAATATAATGTACCAAGTTTAGCAAAGAGTAACTTGTGTAGTGTGTGTAACTAGCAAAAGTTTAAGATACATGTGAGGTGATATGTAAATAGAATCAATCACAATGTCTACAAAATTTATCACATAGAATTTGAAAGAGACTATCACTTAAAGAGTTACATTATATAACTCCCGCATCTCCTAGATCATAAGCTTGCAATCATGTAAGTTTCTTGTATTTATGCCTCATAATATACATACCAATTTTAAGTCATGTGAGTTTGGCATCAAGCCTAATAGTACACACCAATTTTAAGTATTAAGCAATTTAAACCGAGGCTTCACCTTATGTTCTTTTTGTGCATGTGCTACACTTTCTCGAGAATAAAATCTTATGATATGCACTAAGATATTCATGATTAGCTAGTGAATTATTTATGTCTTTCTCAAAAGGATCAAGTCCGACAGTCAAATAACATGTGACTTCAAGATTAAGACTAAGTGATCAAAAACTATAAACATCTCCCACACAACATGCACTACAAAGCTTCAATTAGTAAAGTGCAATAAGTAAGCTCATCAAAGCTAAACAAGGTACATAAACTTGTTATGTAAAGATAATATGGCCAATCATTGATTATAAATCCAAGATGTGAAATACAAAACACAAAAATCTTTTTGGTTTTAAAGAATTTATGACCAAAAACAAAAAACACACATTATGCTAAATGAACAATGCAAATGCAATGCATGACAGTACTTAACTAAGCTATAGAGGGTACACAAACAAGAAATATCAATTTCTTAATTAATCCATGAGTACATGTACAAACTAGTACATACTCACACAAAATCAGAAATAGCTTAGTACTTATTTAACACATACTATTCAAATTTCTCCACAATGTCAAGCATGTTCTAAATCAAGAGAGATATATCATAACTCATGTAATCCTCAAGAAAATTAAAATAGACACAAAATAAAATATTTTTGTCTTTTTTGAAATTTTTCCATGTTTTTGGATTTTTTATTTATTTAAAAACAACCTAAAAAACAAAACAATCAAAAACAAAAGCAAAACATGTCCACAAACAATTGAAAGAATTAAATAAGAGACAAGTCAACAACACTCACCTTAGAGAATCTTTTCTCACCCATCTAGCACGAGTCTTCGGCTTTGTAGGTGAAAATCCATGTGAAGTAGAGTGTATTTGAGGGATTATACCAATCTTCTGAGAAAGACTGAAATCCTGCAAATTCCTTTCACAAGCCAACAAACTCAAATTTTTCAAAAGAATATGAAACGATTTATATGGATTTATGGCAGGAGAAATATCATCACATATCCGAGATTGAAACACAGAATGCTTAAATTTCAGTTTATGACAATTAGGACGAATGTGACCACAAACACCACAAAAGTGGCAAATAGGAACAAATTTAGGAACATCAGTATTCCTAATAGCAAATCTAGTCTCAGATTTTGGTTTTTGCCTCAACAAAGAATAATTTGGTCTAATATGACCAACAACACCACAAAGGTGACAGGTAGGCACAAAAACAGATTTATTATGCTCTCTAACATTAGGTTTAGACTTAAGTTTAGAAACTTCAGCATCTACATCAGAACTTTTACCTTTGTCTAACCTAACAAAATAAGCCTTTTCTTTATCATTCCTCTTAAAAGGAGGGATATAAACTTTCTCAGTTTTAGGCTTAAGAGAAACAGAAACACTTCTATTATCAACAGCAGGCTTGGTACTAGTCAAATTTTCAATTTTAGCTTTAGATTCAACTAACTCTTGTTTCAAGCTTTTCATCTTCTCATCTTGAAAGAAAATTTGATTTCTCAAAAATTCATTCTTTTTATTAGATTCATCTAATCTAACAACCAATCCCTCTTCTTCATGATTAGCCAATTTTAACTCTTCCTTGAATTTCTTAGCAATTTTCATAGATTTCAATAATTCCTTACGAAGAGTTTCACAGGCACCAATAAAATCAACAGAAACATGATCAGAAAGACACTTCAAATTATCCATGACAACAGGGGTCAAGGATCAATTCTTAGATCAAAAGATCTAAAACAAAAGAGTAACCTGCTCTGATACCACTTGTTAGTTTTTAGACCCCTTAAAACACAATTGGATTAACCTAGTTAATTAGTCAAGTTGTTACTTCGTCCAAATTCCAAGTCTAGGTTATCACAATCAAACAATCATATCATGCATAACAGCAGAAAATAAATAAGACAATGATATGATCACTCAGGAAAACTAAACCGGTAAAAAACCAGGGGAGGATTTAACCTAGCTATCCTCAAGGTAAAAAGCAAATCCACTAGAAAGAATCGAAGTTCATACAATAAGACTTACAAGCCCCCACGCTCGACTTCTTATTGCTACCAACCAGTAGAACTTACTGACACGACCACGTGCAAACTCCAAATCCACGGACTCCTTCTTTCTTTGGCCTTTGCAAAACAGAAATACCCCCGTTTGTGACTTTGAGATCTCACTCAAAGGTTTAACAACACAAACTCTCTTGTTTGTGACTCCAAGACCACCCTTGAAGGTTTAGATCATTAACACCTTTGATGACAAGAGAAGGCAGCAACTTCTACAATACCGGATCTTGAGATTCTTCAAGGAATAGCACCGGTAGAAGACATAAGAGAGCTTTTTAGGAACAAAACCTTAAATACAAAAAAGGCACACTCTTTTCTCTCTGAAAAGTCTCATAAAAACGTGCTTAGGGTTTCCTTTATATATTGGGAGAAGTAGATTAGAAACCCTAATCCTAAATGGGCTTGAACTGCTGTTTGGGCTTAATTAAAATTCTGCAGATATGACTTTCGATCGGTCGAGCCTATCTTTCTATCGATCGAACCAGACAGATTATGAAATCTTCTTCTTGCAGCTTGTATATTCTTGAATCTTGACTTGAATCACATTGAGCATTGTCTAATAAAACCCATAGACTCTAAGATCTATATCTAGACAAGTTTGTGTTCACGATTTGCCAATTGTTCTAAACATTTAGAACCTAACAGCCTGGCCAGACTGGGACTTCTGTCCTGTAGTGCAACAGCTGGCATGACTCTTTAGCTCCCCTGCATGCTTCACACATATGCCAACTTTGGCGGCTTGCCAGTCGCAAGTCATTCGCGAGTTCTAACCGCGAGTCTCTACATCCTTGCACAATCTTGAGCATTTCTTCACACTCTCTCACTCACTACTCTTACATAATTCCCACCTAAATACAAGGTTACTAATTGCTAAAATTCAAGCAAATTTGGCATGGAATAAAGCCAACAAGATGGTTGATAAAATTCAACCTTATGGTTGATAAAATTCAACCTTACAGTATGTTAAAAACCAAAAATTTGCATTCATTTGATGTGATTACCATACATCACTACATCCATTTGTAAGTATCATTTAAAGAGACCAAAAACCTCAAAACGTGACACTTTGTTGAGATGTTATTTTTATTTGGGTCTAACTGAGTCTTCTGCCATGTTAAATAAGATTACAAAAAATTAGGATCAATTGAGATCGTCAAAATTGTACGATCCTACCAATCCTAAATGATCGCAAAGATCCTTGAAAGATCTGGATCGTTTTGGGTAAGTGGGATCGTAAAATCGTAGGATCATAGGATCCAGATCAGGATTTTGACAACCATGCTCATCTGGGTTTTTATCTTCTTCGTCATCATTTTAGTCTTCGTTAACACCCTTCTCACATATTAGAAAATGTAAAACACAACCACTTCCTCACCATAATACCCAATCTCCACAGGAGCAAGATAACATACAAACCATCAAATGTCACATACTCTTCAAATTTTCAGTAAGACCCAAAGAAAATTCAAACCCAAATCCAAACTCATGTACGCACATATTTTAACCAACAAAGGAGATTGTTTGTTTGTTTAGACCCTTGAACACTCAAATTGTTTAACCTAATTAATTAACCAAGTTACATGTTGGCCAGGGGGTGGTTCAAATGAACCCCTGACCTTGCAATTTTATATATATATATATATATATATATATATTTTACAAAAAATTTTTTGACTCCCCTAAAATAAATATTTGAACACCTTGACCACAAATTTTGTTTAAATTTAGCTAAAATAAACTTGAATATGATCATTTTAATGCTATTTTCACAATAGAGGGTAAGCGACAAGTTGTAACTAGTTTTATTTTGACCTACAATTGACATCACTTTTTTACCTTTCTTTTTTGCTAATATATCACCTTTTTTTTTTACCCACCTTTAACAACTTGCTACCTATATTTTGTTGTGCAATTTTTGTGCAAGTGTTGTGTCAACAACACTACTCTTAAAATACTTAATTTTATAATAAGAAAAAAAATGTTTCAAATTTTTGCTCATTTGTTAAAAATTAATTAACCTTCTATCTGGGACTTTGGCTTACTTTTTTGTTGACAACAAAATGAAATTGTTTTTCCTTGCACTTTTCTTCTTCATTAGGAAAAAATTACACTACAGTTCCAACCAACTAATCTATATTTATATCTGTGATTTCTTTCTTCATTCTCAATCTATATTTAAATCTATGATTTATTTCTTCATCCTCTCTATCTCTCTTTCTCCAATCTATGTTTTCTTAGCTTTTATCTTTGTTTGATAAAGTAGTTTTCTTAGCTTTTATCTCTGTTTGCTCCAATTCTAAGAAAGTGACCATGTGTATGGTTAAAAAACTGTACACTTCAAAAGCAAAAATTTATATCAGTTTATTTTTTTTTCTTCGTTCACATTTACTCCTAGTCCCACTCCTAGGTTTTTTATTATTTTTCTTTATCATATATTTTTATTTAATTATACATTACATATAAATATAATAAGTTATTATGCATTCAATGGTTGTTGTCTTACTGATCTTTAAACTATTACACGATATAGTTGTATTGTATACTAAATTGTATATAAAATGGAAGTTGTATATACAAAAAATAATAATAATAATAAAATAATCATTTTATTTTTTAATTGCCTCCATGACAATTGACAAATTCCTAGCTTTGCCACTATTGACCCCCCCTAGAAAACAAATCATGGAGCCGCCACTATTGTTTAGATCTAAGTTAAACATAAATAAATCATAACATACAGCGTGGAAAAATAAATAAGACAATGATATGATTACCCAGGAAAACCAATGAAACTGTTCAGTTTCAAGGTAAAAAACCTAGGAAGGATTTAATCTAACTATCCTCAAGGTAAATAAATCCACTAATAGAGAATTGAATTTTTTACAAAAGATTTAACCCTAAATCTATTATTGCTACCTCTAGTAGTAACTTACAGACATGACCAGGGATGAAGCCATTCTTTGGCTTTGGGGGGCTATGGCCCTCCTTAAATTTTGGAAAAAAAAAAAATCAAGGAGTATATATATAGATTATAGATTTGAGCAATTTTGCCGAAAACAATTACACTTGCCCCCCCTAAGCAAAGTATTTTAAACAAAAAGAAAAAGCCCATTAAAAATTTACAAATCTAAAATTCCAAAAAATGCAAATCAATAAACCCAAAAAATTAGGCCAACAACAAAGTCACCAAAATAGAATGGCTAAAGAAAATTGAGTACAATCAGACAATTCACCAAAAACATTAGCCCATCCCTTAAAAAATTTGAAATAAAACCAATTTGACATCAAATCATTCCATCAAATTGCCCCCCCACCCCAAAAAAAAACCCTAATCCAGAGAGACACAAGTACAGAGACGTGAGGCAAAGGGAATGAAGACTAAGACCAAAAATGCAGCAGCACCGCACAACATGTTGGTAGCAAATCTGCTTCAGAGAGAGACCAAGAAAGCTCCAGCAAAGGTAGAGCCTCTTTTCTCTCAATCTCTGTTTCTAACTCTCTTCTCTCTTTTTCAATGGAAGATGGAGAACTCTCTTTTTTTTTTTTTGTTTGGTTGCTAAATGAAGAATCACTGTTTCTATTTCTATATCAATACTTTAACTCTCTTTTACTATTTGAAGTTTGGACCCACATATTGGGTATTTTATATATATATATATATTTTTTTTACGAACTACCCATCTGCTGATTGGGTGATTTTTTTTTTTTTTTTTTTTTTTTTAAATTCCCATATGAATAAAGGAGCAACAATACCAATGAATATAGGAGCAACAAATAATTAATGGTTGTGCTTGTCTTTTAATGTGCTTTTTTTTTTTTTTTTAGTTGAGATGGTTTGAAATTTTAATGGTTAGTTGTTAGTATTTAGTAAAGTTTGTTGATTGTAGTGTTATGCTATGTGCGTAGTGTTGTTATGTGCCTTTTTTTTTTTTTTTAACTTCGCACCCCCCCCCCCAACTTGAACTTCTGGCTCCGTCCCTGGACACGACCACATATAAGCTCCAAATCCATGGACTCTTCTCTCTTGGATTTGCAGCACACAAGCTCCCACACTTATGACTTTGAGATCCCACTCAAAAATTTCAGATCACCACTTGTTGATCTTTGCAGCAACAACTAGATTCTACCAGCACTTGATTGTAGATCTTATTCCAGTAGATACTTGTGGAGTTAGAAGGTACAAAACCTTTCAGATCTCATAGGAGTAACTCACAAGTCTTCCAAGAGTCTTCAAAACGTAGTTAGGGTTTTCCTTTTATACTTAGGAGTGTTGTACTGAAATTTTTTCATGGGCTTGGGCTTGATTTAAAATTCTGCAGAAACTGCTTTACTGCAATTTTCGATCAGTCGAACCTATTCTTCGATCGGTCAAGCTTCACTAAATTTCAATTCTTTTTCTAGCAACTTGAATGTTCTTGAGACTTGACTCGAATCACCTTGAGCAATGTCTAACACCTATTCTAGACATGTTTTTATTCTTGGTTTGCCAACATAAACAAATTAGGACTCTAAACATTTAATCCTAAATCTTTAGAACCTAACAAAGATAGGAAGCCAAATGAAACTCAAAATCCTATCAGAAAATTTTGGCTTGGACAAGTACAGAAAAACGAAAATCACCCCTTTATTCTAGTTTTAGTTAACCCAAGAATGAGAACAAAGAAAAAAGTTTCGAGGCCCAAGCTTCATCTATTAATTCATGGATAAGAGAAGAAAGATAAAAATTTAGTATTTGTTTGGAAATAAATTGATTTTTGTGTTTTTTATTTTTGTTTTCCATTTAGACACTTATGTGGCAATTTTTTAAATATTAATTAAAAATTATTATTATCAGTAAGCTTTAAGTGTGCCAACTTGTCATTTGTTTGCCATGTCAGCATTTTCCGTAAGTGAGTTAATGGTAGGGACTAAATTGACTATAACTTGAAAATAGTAGAGACCAAATCGACTTTAAACCCAAAATGTAGGGACTAAAATGGTATTTTTGCCTTATATTAAATTAGGGTTATTTTACTAAATGGGTCAACCCTAACATGATCCATTTAATAACAATGTCCAAACCCATTAACTCTAAAACGGTTTGTTTATTAAGTTGACATGACAAAACTCACATAGCGTATTTAATAAACATGTTGAATCAGTAATTCAAAAGGATGTTGAGGCTGAAGATAATGCGAATTATAAGATAAGAGCATGGTGGATGATGTGGGGAAGTGTATAGGGAGTAATATGTGATAGTTACCGAATAAATTAAAGGAAGAGTTTTACTAGACTATTATAAGACCAACTTTACCATATAGTATTGCATGTTGGACTAGTAAGAAACAAATATCATCATAAAATGAGTGTAACTGAAATGCAAATATTAAGATAGATAAGTGAAAATACAAGGAATATATTACAAAATGAAAAAAAAAAAAAAAAAAAAAAAAAAAAAAAAAAGAAGAAGAAGAAGAAGAAGAAGAAGAAGAATAAAGATAAGGGGTGCAGGGACGGAGCCACTGTTGGACATTGCCCCCCTAATTTTTTCTTTAAAAATATTATTATATGTCTGTGTACTAGTTTTAGCAATTTTATTTTATAAAATTACATTTTACTCCCCTTAAACAATATCATTGATTCTTTTAAGAGTAATGCTATACTCACAAAATTTTTTATAAACTATTTTAGTAGCAAATTCTTATTGGTTTGCATATGGGCCTACTACTTACATCATTTTTTTACCTACTAATAACTACTTATTACCTCAGTGATCTATAAAAAAAATTTGTAACTCTAGCATTTTCCTCATTTTAGTGACCATAAAAAAAAAATTTTTAAAAAATTTATAGATCTAAAATCTAAAACAAAATATACAAGCCAAAAAAAAAGCCTCAACAACAAAAATTACCAATGGCAAAACTAAAAAAATAAATAAATCCAATTAACCAATTTTATTCAAAATAAACAACCATACCCTTAAAAAAATTCTAAACAAAAATAATTTTGTTCTTACCCACCCAAAAAAAAAAAAAAAACTTAGCTGTTAAGTAGTAGCAAAGTCAAAGGTTGAAATTGCCGTATACAGCCAATAGTAAAACTACTTTTCCTAACTCAAAGTTCTAACTCTGTCCTTGAAGGGGTGGATCTTATTGATGAAAAGATGAGAGAGAGTCACTTGGATGATTGCTCATGTGCCAAGGAGATTGATTAACGTACTAGTGAGAAAAATGATAAATTGGTTCAAGATTCAAGTCAAGAGAATGAAAATAGGTAGAAAACGACAAAAATTAAGAAAAAAAAATTCCTAACATAAGTAAAAAAAAAAAAAAAATGACGTGTTAATTAACTAAGGAGGTAATAAAAAATAATTTTGGATAATATAGAATTTTGAAGAAAAATACATGTGAATGACCTGATTACGTACAATCTGCCTACAATATGATTTTTATTAATTTATTACAAGCGAATCAGATAAATCTTGAGACAAATTTTGAGATCGTGGGAAGGTAGGGTCGGTGATGGAGAGGTGGCGGAGTTGGTGAATGGTGATACCAAAAAAAAAAAAAACGTTTCTTTCAACTAGTTTTGGCACATGGATAAAGTTTTTTGCCATGGTAAAGGACACAGCCAAAACAACTATTGTCTTAATCAATTATTGTTTAAAAATGATTTAAATAATTTCTTAACAAAATTTTGTTTGAATAATTTAATAAGTTATGTTATATATATTTTGGTTATATATATATATATTTTTTGCAATGATAGTTTTATTAACTTATGTTTTAAGAATTTCCTTTTGGCAATTCACTAAATGATTCTTAACAAATTATTATTATAAATTTTTACTTTAAAATAAGTACCATTTTATGATCATTGATAATATTCTCATATATCGCGTGAGTCTACAGCTAGTTATATTTAAAAATTGATATATCAAATTATAAGATTTGTAATATCTTTAATGGTTTGGTTAAGGGGTTCCCTTAAGAGATTTGTTAATAGATCATTTTAAGAATATTTTAATACCACTTTTATGATTGATACATCAAATTATAAGATTTGTAATATCTTTATTGGTTTGGGTAGGGGGTTCCCTTAGGAGATTTGTTAATAGACCAATTTAGAAATGTTTTGATATCATTTTTATGAGAAATATAAAAAACTGTAAAAAAAAGTTGTTTTTTTCTTTTCCTATAAAAAAACTACTAAAAATGTTTTATAAATCAATGCACTTAAAGACATTCATTAACTTTTCCCTATCTTTAATATTAGTATTTTTTTGATAGCTACAACAAAGATGAGGGGGGTTTCAAATCCATATTTTCGTTAAAAATGAGAATAGTCAATGTCAACGCCACTAAATTAGAAGGCACTTGACTTTAACATCACTCTTAAGATAACACTAAAATAAACAAACAAAATGGAGAAATGGAGGTGATAGTTACAATTTACAACACATACATATGAAGAAAAAAGGCATTTTAGTGCAGGCTTTTTAGTGCATTTGAGAAAGTTGGATTCGTAAGACTATAACCCCCGTCAACAACAAGGTTCATCCCACTCACATACTTGGACTCATCACTCCCCAAATATAGTGCCGCCTCAGCAATATCTTCAGGCTCCAATACCACTCCCTTCAAGTTTGCACAAGATGAAACAACATCCTCCACCTTATTCTTCTCCATCATCCCCATAGCTTTTATTAGCATAGGAGTTGCAGCTGAAAAAGGAGACACACAATTAACTCTTATTCCATATTGTCCCAACTCCACGCTTAAGTTCTTAACCATTCCCACCACAGCATTCTTTGATGCCACATAAGAATGTGGAACAGCGCCGGCCATTACTGAAGCCGCACTTGAGGTGAAGAGAATGCTACCTTTTTTCACTGGAATCATAACCCTAGCAGCATGCTTGGCACCCAAGAAAGCACCGAAAATGTTGACATCTAAAACTCTTTTGAAATTTTCATTTTCTGATTTTAAAATTCGTGATTCCATGTTGCCTGAAATGCCAGCATTGTTGAACATGATGTCCAGCTTTCCATACTTGGATACAACCATGTCTACGGCCTTTTCAACATCAGATTCATTTGTTACATCACAATGGATGAAAAAGATGGATTCAGAGCCAATGTCTTTGCAAACTGAGTGACCTAGCTCGTCTTGGACATCTGCTATAAGGACCTTAGCACCATGTCGAACAAAAAGCCTTGCAGTGGTCTCACCTATGCCACTGGCACCACCAGTTATCAATGCTACCTTACCTTCTAATCTTCAAGGACAAAGAAATAAGGAAACTAAAATTTATTAGTCTAAACTCTTAGCTAGTTTTTAATATAACATAAATGATAGAAAGAATGTGAATTAAAGAATATAGAGTTTATAAAATGTTGTTATAAGAATACCTTTTGGTGATGGGAGTTGCTAAAGAATTAGCATTCATCTTTTCCTTAAAATTGATGGGAAATCTCTGGGTTTGGTGATGGAGAGGTTGCGGGGGTAGTGATACAATAAATAAGTTACTTTCAACTAATTTTAGCATCTGAAGTTTTCTACCAACGTAAAAGACAGCGAAAACAACTAATGTCTTATTTAGATTAATTTAAGGTCATTCAAAAGTCTATAAATCAATTTTAAATCTTTTGACAAAATTATAAGAGAAATGCTATGTTTATAATATTTTCACAAAAAGCCTTAAGTGTTATGTTGTTATTGGCCGTTACTAGTGGGCAAAAAGTAATAATAGTGGTGGATACAAATTAAAACCAATAATAATTTATCAACTAAGATTTTTTGTAAACAAATTGTAGATGTACTTCTCAAATTATAAAGATCTAAACATAGGCATATGGAAAGAAATTTCCTGGCATTAAATACAACTTTGCGTGTTTATGAGTCACAAATCTTATAGATAATCAAATTGACTACTTGACCGGCATGATTTAAGAAAAATGATAACTAAAGCTATCTATATGTTTAAGATGACGTTTATCCACAAAAAAAAGCACTTCTAAGATAACAAGCCTAATCCTAATAGAGGTACAAGATCATCCTTAGTTTGCAAACAAAGTATTTTACTTGTATACTAATAAGGTCAATTGACTTTAACATCACTCTTAAGATAACGCCAAAACAAAGAAACAAAATTGAGAAATGGAGATGATAGTTGCAACTTGCAACACATATATTGATACATCTGTGTTCCTACATTATATTATATTGATGTCTACAAAGCCATTGGCTCAAAAGCATTTTTCCTCTTGCTTTTTAGCGATATAATATAATGTAGGAACACAAATGTAAGAGATGGACTTTGAGCCAATGTCTTTGTAGACTGAAGGCCAAGCTAACATGATGTCCAACTTTCCATACTTGGATACATCTATGTCCACAACCTTTTCGACATCAGATTCATTTGTTACATCACAATGGATGTAAGAGATGGATTCAGAGCCAATGTCTTTGTATACTGAGAGGCCAAGCTAGTCTTGGACATTTGCTATAAGGACCTTAACACCTTGTCGAACAAAAAGCCTTGTAGCAGTCTCATCTATGCCATTGGCACCATTGGTTATTAACGCTACCTTACCTTCTTATCCTCAAAGACAAAGAAATAAGGAAACGAAAATCCATTAGTCTAAATTCTTGGCCTCTTTTTAATATAACATAAATGATAGAGAGAATGTGAATTAGAGAATACAGAGTTTATAAAATGTTGTTATATTAGTACCTTTTGGTGATGGAAGTTGCCAAAGAATTAGCATTAATCCCTTAAAATTGATGGAAAATCTCTGCCAAATTGAAGATGTGAGACACATTTGTGAATGTCCCCTTTATTGTTCGTAGATACATTATAAAGGAGAGGGTCAAGTGTACACAGCTTGAATAAATTATAAATGTTAGGGACATATTTTATGTAAATTGGTTAATCCTTTGACAAAACTCACTTTACTTGTAATTGGATAGATCTAGGATGAGTTTAGTACTTCAAGAAACAAGTGTTCAAGTTAAGTATTGAAGTCATGCAAATCTGACCAAGAAACAAGTGAAGAAGAGCTATTCATTAAAGCTTGATAGAAGTCTCCACAGAATCCTTTCTATCAAAAATTGATGTTGAAGCTCAACAGATTCTTGACATAAGCTGTATCTGTCAAGAATTACAAAATTAGACTTTTCAGATCTTATTACATGCATATTCCTATGTATTTGTGTAGAGTTTATTTTCTCACAACCTTAGACATATATAAGGATTAGTTTAAAGGTCATCGCATATGCAATTGAGTGACCTAGTGCTTTATTCTCTCTGAAAGAAGCTACTGCATTTTTACACCAAAGGGTTTTGTAATCAAGAAGCTTCCTAATCTTCATTGTGCATGAAGTGAAGAACTTTGCAGTCAACATCTTCTTCAAGTTGGTGGAGTTAGTCACGTACCGGGATCCGTGTATCATTGGTTAGTCACGTATTGAGATTCGTGCATTAAATGGAAAAAGTGCCTCTACAAGATCAAGTCCAATTGTGTATAGGAGTGAAGATTCAACTATAGGTTGGTAATTTGGGATAGGCCAAGGGTAGTTGGTAAGATTCATTTTACTTGTAATCGCTTGATTGTTGATTAGTAGATTCTTGGGAGTGGTGATCTTAAAATCACCCGGTAAGGTTTTTGCCTTGATGATTTTTCCCATTCGTAAACAAATTACCGTGTCAAATTTAATTTCCATTACGTTTAGTTTAGTTGGTCATTTATTTGTGCTACCACACCATTGCATGTAATTGAACCTATTTAATTAACTTGGGTAATTAATTAATTTGCAAAGGGTCAATACATTTTTGCCCTATCAAGTGGTATTAGAGCAAGCAGACTCTGATTAGGTTTTAATCATTGCTATGTGATCCATTGACCTCTGTTGTCATGGATAAATGATAGTCTCTAATTATTCCACCTTTATTTGATGACACTAACTATGCATACTGGAAAGTACACATGAGAGCTTTCTTGTAGTCTTTAGATGAGAAAGCGTGACAAGCTGTGAAGATTGGCTAGACTAAGCCAAAGGAAGCGACGGCTAATTGGGATGATGCAAAGATCGAAGTGGCAAACTTCAACAGTAGCACCATTTTCAGTGTGATCACGAATGAGGAGTTTAAGAAAATATCCTCGACTGAAACTGCAAAGGAAGCATGGACCATTCTCCAAACGACCTATGAAGGAACTAAGGCCATTAAAGACTCCAAGCTTCAAAGGCTTACTACAAGCTTTGAGGAGATCAAGATAGAGGAGGATGAGTCATTTGATGAGTTCTATGCTAAACTCAAAGACATAGTCAACTCAGCCTCTAATCTTGGGGAAACTATTCCTGAACCCAAGGTCGTAAGAAAGGTGCTAAGGTCTCGGCCTGAAAGATTCCATACCAAGATCACTGCCATTGAAGAATAAAAGAATATTGACTCTATTCCTTTGACAAAGTTGATTGAAAACTTGCAAACTTATGAACTAGGGTTGACAAGACTCGGGAAAGCAAGCAAAGGAAAGAATGTGGCACTGAAGGCCAAAACTAATGAGAAGTATGAATCCTTTGAAGATGAGGATTCAAAGATGAAATCTTACATCACTAAGAAATTGAAGAAGTTCATCAAGAATGCCAATATGAAAGGATTAGATAAGGACCGATGGTAGGAAAATACGTCTCAGTCCAAGGGTCAGAATAAAGGGAAGAAAGACTCTAAAGATGGTGGTCAATACACCATTCCCTCTGGTCCTAAGTGTTTTGGCTGTCATGGTTTTGGACATATGAAACAAGAATACCCAACATATCTCAAGGCTACTGGAAAAAGCAAGGCACTTACTGCAACCTTGAGTGACACTGACGTTGAAACCGAGTCCAATGACAGTGATGATGAGGGAATTCTAAATGCCTTCACCACTACAATCAATCCTCCTGAAGGGATTACAGAAGTTATTGATGAAGAAAAAGACTTGGTGGAGTCAAAATTTGAAAAGATGGATAAGCAGGATAACATCCATACAACTTATGCAAAATTATACAAGGTTTCAGAAAAGTATGAGAAACTGCATAGGTTGGCCACCTAGAAATTGAGTGATGTGGAACTTGATCAAGAAAAGCTTTCCACAAAGTTTGATGAGGCAAATCAGACCATTGGAGTTTTGCGGTTTGAGAACAAATTCCTTGCTGAAAGGATAAAGAAGCTTGAAGCGAAGCTGTTCCAAGTCAGAGCTCAACTAGAGAGGACTTCTAGTACAAAGCTAGAAGAGATGTTAAACTTTCAAAAATCTGCTTCTGACAAGATTGGATTGGGGTATGAATTCTTTATATCTCCTAATATTGCCTGTTCTAGTAAAACTGTATTTGTCTCACCTGCTAATGATGATATTTCTGAGAATGTTGACACTAAAACTGAAATAGCTAGTGAGAATATAGACAATGGCAAATCTATTCTAGGAGCACCCCCTAAGGTTGAAAAGAAAGAGACTAGGAACCCCAGGACTAAGAAAGACAATAATAAAAAGTCTCAAAAAAAGAAGCCACATTTCTGTCATCACTGTAGAGCTTCAGGGCACACTCGTCCAAATTGCTATAAGTGGTTAGCCACTCAAGAAAGCAATAGTATGCTCTTGTCTGGAATCAGTTTCCACCCTCTCTTACTCCTCTGGGAGATCTTCTTAAGGCCATTATGTTCCTTTCCAACCTTAATGGATTCAATTCTTCCCCCTCACCTCAGTATCAAAGGTATGCAAAAAGGAAAGGTCCTCTCTGATAGCAATTAAGATCAAAACCCTAACTGAGTATGGTAAAAAAGTTGACTTTTTGATCTGACCGTCCGATTGAGTTGAATTTTAAACCATCTTGTAGATCATATTTTTCCCTTCGAAATGATAATTCACGGGCCAAAATCAGAGTTAAAACATATGAGATATCAACAAAATACCAAAACCCTAATTAAAAACTTCAATTTTTTTTTTTAAGGTTAAAAGGTTGTTTTTGGACCAACTTCGTGCAAAAAATAGTACCGAATGGGTGAGAATTGGAGTGATTTGGCTGAAATAGCTTGAATTATGAGGTTTAAACCACCTCTCATAAAGAGGGCTCGATGATATCTACCACGGATTGGAAGGAATTAATTTTTGAAGGAAAAACGTCACAGAATTTCCTACACTGCATCACCTCCCTTCCGGACATGATATCTTGACGACCGTAACTTCAAATCTTGTAAAGTCAGAACCAATAGAAACTAGACATCCATAGCTTTCTAGGGATATAAAGTTTGAAGAAAATGGAGCTTGAAAAGGCCTCCAAACAGCTACATGAAGATTAGACCAGAACCGAGAAAAAGACGAAATAGCTTGATGAGGTGGCAAAAATGGTGGGCTATGTGATGGTGTTTTGGTACACCATCAGATAGCCTCCCATTTTTTGGCTATCTCTATAAATACCCCCCCCCTTTTTAAAAACAAGAAGTTTTAGGAGAAAAAATAGTGGAAAAATCTGGGATAGGGTTTTGAAAATGTCGAGGCCTATTCCAGAACTTTTAAAAGCACTGGTGTAGGTTAGACAGACCTATTGCCACACTTGTTGCATAGTGCTACAAAGTGCCACAAAGCGCTAGGAAAAAATGCGTCAAGATAGGCCTTTTAGGTCTATACCAACATTTTTTTGAGCTATCCCAACGGTTTAAAAACACTGGGATAACTCCTTTTTTTTGTAGTGGAACCAACTTCTTTTTTATTCTTGCTTATAAACTGTTACCCATTTATTTTAGTGCTCTTCCCCCCATCCCCTTTACTTTATTGTCATCCCATTTAATTTTTGTTAATCCCCACTCTCCTTTTATTTATGGCACTTTTTACTTATCTTGCTCTCTATGTATATTACTATCTACTCACCTAAGAAAAAGATTTTTTATCCTTCCCTTTTAAATGGGTTTTAAACCTTAAGTAAAATACAATATGGGTGTGTCATCTTCAGGATGGTTGATGGCTTAGAACTCTTGTATCTTTTTGATGAAGGACCCATAAGGTTTGAAAGAGATTAAAACTTATTTAAGGGATCTCTAAAAAAACCCTCTATTGAATCTTTACTATTATTGTCATTTAAATTCAAGTTCTTTACTTTTGTTGTCATTCAAATTTCAGCACTTTACTTTTCCTTGTCATTTATTTCCCTAGCAATTTTATTTACTTGCTTTAACTTTCTTGCACTTATTTACTTGTCTTTAAATTCATAGCACTTATATACTATTGTTGTTCTTTACTTTTCTCATTAACAATGTTGCCATAAATTGATTTCTTGGGTAAACAAATTCCCTTAGTATGTTTTTCCAAGGAAATGGTTTTCAAAAAGAGTTTTATTCCCTTTTTCAAAAGTTGTTTTCAAAAAAATAAACCCTTTTCTTTAAAAATCCCCCTTTAAACCCTAAAAATGTTTGTTCTTTCAAAAAAATCCTTTCTTTTTCTTTCAAAATGTTCTTTCTTAAAAAATATATCCTTCTCTCTTTAAAAAAATCCAAAAAATGTAGTATTTTTCTTAAAAAATCTTTCAAATTTTTTTTTTCTTTTACCACGTTGTAATTTCTTTCAAAAAATGATAAAAGAAATATTTTTAATGAGCAAAGTTTCTAAAAAGAATATTTCTTTTCTTAAAAATCATGGGATTTTCGGAACCCAAAAAAAAAAGAGTATAAAACCAATGAATCTTTTCTTTCAAAATCATTTTTCTTACCAAAAATAATTTTAACATAAGTCTTTTACAAAAATCATGGGATTATTTTTTGGTTCAAATCTTTTCAAAATAAAAACCCATGAAATTTTCAAAAAAAAAAAAAAGCTTTTCTTCCCTTTAAGGATTTATCTACCTTTTTTTTTAATAAAAATAATTTTTTTTTTCAAAATAAAGCTCATTTCTTCAAATGGTTTTCTCAAATAAAATCATGGGACTTTTTTATAAAAAAAAAAAATAAAAAAAAAAACCCAAACCCCTTTTGCTAATCTTTTCCTTAAAACTTTTTCTTACCTCTTAAAACTAATATTTTTGCTAAAATATATTTTTTTTGAAACTACAAACCCCCCCCCCCTCCCCCCAAATTTTCGGGTTCCTCTAAATAAATATATATAACATTTTCAAAAAATCTTTTTTTTTTTCAAAAAAATTGAAAACTTATTTCTCATTACAAACTTGACTTGTTCAAAAGAATTGATGTAGCCTAAGCATGTAGAAGCCGAATCTATAACACATAATTATTACAACACTTTCACGAAACTCAAGTTCTACAAGAACACTAGGCTAGTCGGCAAAATAATAGAGAAAACCTCTCTAGCAAACTTTTATTAATAGACGCATAACATTAAACCACCACCCTATAAGGAGTTTATATATATAGGAATAGACGTTATCCTACTCCCTTTAGGAAAAGAATTAATAAACCTACTTCTACTTGATAGAGGAAAAAAAAATTAAATAGGAAAAGAAAAACAAATTAAAATCTCAATTCAACTAGGAAAAGGATTTAATTCAACGTCATAGAGTAAGTAAATCCTAATTCAAATAGAAAAAGGAAAACAATAAAAAAACTCTTTGTTGTTCATGATGTGATTTGCATCAAGAATTCTTTTCTTTCAAAAATGGTTAAAGTGATTTTACCTAAATAAAAAAAATAAAAAATAAAAACTTCTTCTTCACAAAAACAATGAAATTCTTATTAAAAAAAAAGTATATTTTCCAAAACTCTCCTTTCAAAAATAAAGTTAATATTTGCCCATGTGTTGTTATTTTAAACTTTTCCTTAGAACTACACCTTTAGGAATTTGTGCCTATGGTTGAATTCCATTGAGACCATAGCATAGGTACCAATCAAGTTTACATATTCTCTTCTTTCTTTGTTGGCACTAATATATCTCCATTGTCATATTTTTATGCATGGTAAAAATGAGAATAATTGTGAATAACAACAAGGTGCTGCCCCCCAACTATCTCTCTTTTTATTTTCACGTAATAATTTATTAGTGTAATAGTTAGTATTTACATGCTAATGATCTAATAAATAAATATTTACATGCTATTGTATCTATTATTTCTACCTACATGTACATGGTAAATATTCTCTCACATGCTATTTATGTATATATCTCACATACCTTGATTGTAAATATTCTTTGACATAAATACTCACATGGTATATTATAAGTAAATAAATACTCATATGAATGTGTGTGTGTGTGTGTGTGTGTGAATATATATACATATTGGTTGTGTAAAATCTTTTTCCAAAAATCAAAATGCCAAGTATTTTATTGCTTCACTAAAAAGATAATGTTTGGATTAAATTAAAATAGGGTATTATCCTTTGGATAGGTGTTGTGGGGTGCTTAACACCTTCCTCACACGTAACCAAGCTACCAAGTCCAAGATTTTTGGTTCAAAATTTTTGGTTTACCTTAATTAATAAACCCTAAAATTGATTTAGTTAATTAGGTAATTTAAAATGAATTAGACCCATAGGTAATCAATCACACTTAATACAAAACCAATAGTTGGTGGCGACTCTTAAAATAAAAATAAGAAAAATGAACCCACACACACACACATCATCCTAGAAACACAAGCACACAAAGAGTCCCATCGCCAAGGACCCTATGTGTGATCAAACCCATGAATTCGATTTATATTTCCAGGGGGGTGGGGTCCACATTTATTACAAAAATAAATCATCAATAAAATTTTAATTATATTTAAAATTTGATATATCAAATTATAAAGATTTGTAATATCTTTAAGGGTCTAATTAATGGATGCTCTCGTGATATTTGTTAATGGACTATTTTAGGAGTGTTTTAATGTCACTTTTATTAGAAATATAAAAAAGTTGTAAAAAAAATCAGTTACATTTTAATTTTTCTCTAAAATGTTTCTAAAGTTTTTCACAAACCAAAGCCTTTATGGCATCTACTATCTTTTCCCTATCTTTAATATTATTCTTTTAAATGTGATAGATACAACAAAGATGAGGGGAGTATAGAATCCTTTTTATAAAGGAGAATAGTCTGTGGCAATGCCACTAAATTATTTTAACATCACTTTAAAGATAACACAAAAACAAGTGAACAAGAAATGGAGGTGATAGTTGCAACATGCAACACATATATTGATACACATCAGGAAGAAAGGTTTTTTAGTGCATTTGAGAAAGCTGGATTGGTAAGACTATAACCCCCATCGACAACCAAGTTCATCCCACTCACATACCTAGACTCATCACTCCCAAAATAAAGCGCTGCCTCAGCAATATCTTCAGGCTCCAATACCACTCCCTTCAAGTTTGCAATCGATGAAACCACATCCACCATCTTATTCATCTCCATTGTCGGCATAGATTCCATTAGCATACGAGTCGGAGTTGCAAAAGGAGACACACAATTAACTCTTATTCCATATTGTCCCAACTCTACACTCAAGTTCTTAACTATTCCCACTACAGCATGCTTTGATGCCACGTATGCATGTGAAACATCATCGGCCATTACTGAAGCAATGCTTGAGGTGAAGAGAATGCTTCCTTTCTTAGCTGGAATCATAACCCTAGCAGCATGCTTGGCACCCAAGAAAGCACCGAAAATGTTGATGTCTAAAACCCTTTTGAAATCTTCGTTTTTTAATTCTAAAATTTGTGCTTTCCCGTTTCCTGAAATGCCAGCATTGTTGAACATGATGTCCAACTTTCCATACTTGGATACAACCATGTCTACAGCCTTTTCAACATCAGATTCATTTGTTACATCACAATGGATATAAAAGATGGATTCAGAGCCAATGTCTTTGCAGACTGAGTGACCTAGCTCATCTTGGACATCTGCTATAAGGACCTTAGCACCATGTCGAACAAAAAGCCTTGCAGTGGCTTCACCTATGCCACTGGCACCACCGGTTATTAACGCTACCTTACCTTCTAATCTTGAAGGAAAAAAAAAAAAAAAAAAAAAAGCAATCTAAAATTTATTAGTCAAAAATATTAGCTAGCTTTTAATATAACATAAATGATAGAAACAATGTGAATTTGAGAATACGGAGTTTATAAAATGTTGTTATAATAATACCTTTTGGTGATGGGAGTTGCTAAAGAATTAGCATTCATCCTTTCCTTAAAATTGATGGTAGGCTGGGTTTGGTGATGGAGGGGTGGCGGGGGTAGTGATACAATATATAAGTTATTTTCAACTAATTTTAGCATCTAAAGTTTTATGCCATCGTAAAAGCCAGCGAAAACAGCTAATATCTTATCCAGATTAATTTAAGCTCATTCTAAAGTGTATAAATCAATTTTCTATTGTTCAACTAAATTATAAGAGAAATGCTATGTTCACAATATTTTTACAAAAAATCTTTAAGTGTTCTTTTGTTATTGACTGTTACTATTGGGTAAAATGTAATTCTAGTGGTGGATTCAAATTAAAACTAACAATAACTTATCAACTAATATTTTTTGTGAAAATATAGTAGAACTTCTCAAATTGTAAAGATCTAAACATAGGCATATGAAAAGAAATTTCCTGGCTTTAAATAAAACTTTGCATCTAATGAGTCAGAAATCTTATAGATAATCAAATTGACGATTTGACAGACATGATTTAAGAAAAATGATAACAAAAGTTATCTACATGTTTAAGATGACGTTTATCCAAAAAAACGTGTTGAAGATGACAAGACTAATCCTAATAAAGGCACAAGACCATCCTTACTTTGCAAGCAAAGTATTCTACTTGTACCACAAATTTATTAACAAAGTATTTTACTTGTACAACAAATTTATTAACCATATATTATGTGTGGTTAGTTTAGTATTTAGTATCCTATAAATATCTCATATTGAATTCATTATAAAATTGTAAACAATATAGTAAATATGTAACTATTAAGGGCTTTCTTATGTGAACATAGGCCGAAACACTTAATCCACGCCTTCCCTCTATAAACAATCTTATGATCTTCTTAAGATGGTAAGATCAAGTGACTACAAACTTTTGTACATATATCTATTTTCAAGCCATATTACAAGAGAAATAAAGCTAGTCTCAACAAATGGAGAACAGATGGTTGAAGTATGAATTACTAAACGGAGGTCATCAAGTTTATTTTGATTAACAATCTTATTAATGTACATAACTTTGCATCACAATCTTTTTTTCTCATCTCTTTTTAATTACAAGAGAAATAAAGCTAGTCTCAACAAATGGAGAACAGATGGTTGAAGTATGAATTACTAAACGGAGGTCATCAAGTTTATTTTGATTAACAATCTTATTAATGTACATAACTTTGCATCACAATCTTTTTTTCTCATCTCTTTTTAACTTATTTTCATATTGAGGTGAAAATCATCTTTCACTCATCAATTTGTCATCATTTTATTAAGTTCTAAAGCGTAGGCACAAATGTCTATGCAAAAATGCGAAAATGTAAATCTTATAGCTAAAATGCATATGTGCCAATGTGCCATGCATACACACAATGACACAAAATTGAATTAATATTAAAATTAATTTGAATTTTATTACAAAAATAATATCATAGATGCTCTCATAACATTTGTTAATTGACCATTTTAGGAATGTTTTGATATCTTGTAAGAAAAATTAGTTACTTTTTTTTTTTTTTTTTTTTTTTTTTTTTTTTTTTTTTTTTTTTTAAAGTGTTTCATAAATCAAAGCCCTGAAGGCAACCATTAATTTTTTGCTATCTTTAATATTAGTCTTTTATTTTTGATAGATACAACAAAGATGAGGAGAATTTTGAATCCTAGTTCTTTTTATAAATGATAATAGTCAATGTCAATGCCATTAAATTATGGTACTTGACTTTAACATCACTCTTAAGATAACACTAAAATAAACATACAAAATAGAGAAATGGAGGTGATAGTTGCAACTTGCAACACATACATTGATACATATCAAGAAAAAAGGTTTTTTAGTGCATTTGAGAAAACTGGATTGGTAAGACTATAACCTCCATCAACAACCAAGTTCATCCCACTCACATACTTAGACTCATCACTCCCCAAATACAGCGCTGCCTCAGCAATATCTTCAGGCTCCAATACTACTCCCTTCAAGTTTGCACATGATGAAACCACATCCTCTACCTTATTCTTCTCCATCTCCCCCATAGCTTTTCTTAGCATAGGAGTTGCAGCTGCAAAAGGAGACACACAATTAACTCTTATTCCATATTGTCCCAACTCCACGCTCAAGTTCTTAGCCATTCCCACCACAGCATGCTTTGATGCCGCATATGAATGTGGAATATCACCGGCCAGTACTGAAGCCATGCTTGAGGTGAAGAGAATACTTCCTTTCTTTGCTGGAATCATAACCCTAGCAGCATGCTTGGCACCCAAGAAAGAACCGAAAACGTTGACGTCTAAAACCCTTTTGAAATCTTCGTTTTCTGATTCTAAAATTTGTGATACCATGTTGCCTGAAATGCCAGCATTATTGAACATGATGTCCAGCTTTCCATACTTGGATACAGACATGTCCACAGCCTTTTCAACATCAGATTCATTTCTTACATCACAATGGATGTAAGAGATGGAATCAAAGCCAACGTCTTTGCAGACTGAGTGGCCAAGCTCATCTTGGACATCTGCTATAAGGACCTTAGCCCCATGTCGAACAAAAAGTCTTGCAGTGGTCTCACCGATGCCACTTGCACCACCGGTTATTAACGCTACCTTACCTGCTAATCTGCAAGGAGAAAGTGATAAGGAAACTAAAATTTATTAGTCTAAACGCTTAGCTAGTTTTAATTATAATATAAATGATAGAAAGACTATGAATTAGAGAACAGAGTTCATAAAAGGTTAATATGTTATAGCAATACGTACCTGTTGTTGATGGGAGTTGCTGAAGAATTAGCACTCATCTTTTCCTTAAAATTGATGTGAAATCTTTGCCAAATTTTAGATGCAAGTTATGTTTGCGAATGTCCCCTTCATTGTTTGTAGCTACTTTATAGGGGAGAGGGGTCAACTATATGCAACTTGGGCAAATTAAAAAGGGAAACAGGAAGGAGAAAAAAACAAAATCCTTACATCTTCTTTGACGCTTCTTGTTATGTATTAAGATTCTACATAGCCGCCAATAGGTGAAGTCTTAGTTTTTAATGAGACGACTGACTGAAATGCTACAGAAAGCATAAACAAAAGTTTTGGTATTGAGAGAGTTTAATGGAAATTTATATAAATGAAGAAATTGACTTCCTCAGCTACTTTTTTTGACTGCCAATAGGCAGCCATCGAAGTGGAAGACTGGAGAATAATAAGTCCTCAGCGAATACATTATCAGATGAGACGAGGAGAAAAGGACATTTTCATTATTTTCTTAATCTCTTTTTCCGGGTATAATCCATCATGTATATATTCTACTAGATCAACACACCTACTTTATTATATGACAAGGTTTTTTTTTTTTTTTTTGCGCAAATAATATATGACAATTTGTAAGTCTTAAGTGGGAGGAAATTGAATGAATAAAAGAGAACACTCATTTCTCTTTATTCCCTTAAAACCTCAAATTTTCATTCCCTCAAAAATTGGAAGAAATGATAGAGAATGGAATTAGATTTAATGAATTTTTTACGAAAACTCCCAAAATACCCCTATATACTCAACCCTTTATTTTAAAATAAGGGTCCAATTAAAGATTACATGGCAACTTTATAAGCATAGGACACTTAAGTTGCCATGTCAGTTTGTAAGTGCCTATAGTAAAATTACAAATGCCACGTCACTTTTCTGTTAGCCACATAAGTAATATTTTTAACAGAAGTTAGTTGGATGAATAGTACTGTTTATTTTTTAAACTTTAGGGACCAATAATGCTCAATTGAAACTTGAGAGACCAATTGCGCTCATAGGATAAACTTCATGGACCAATAGTGTAGTTTCGCCAAATGATTTCATTCCATTTTCTCTATGTTACTCCCAAACAAGATTACTTACATTCCATTCATTTTCATTCTTCTCCATTTATTTATTTTAAAACATTCAATCAAGGTTACTTAATTCCATTTCATTCCATTCTTTTTCCTTGCTTAAATACATTCCATTCCATTCTCTTATGATCATTCAATTTCATTCCTTTATAAACTCTCAAACGAAGCCTCAGTGTCATACTTATGTAAAGAATGATACATTCAGTACGTATCTGGTTTCTAAGATAAGAAAAATAGATAATTAAAATTAGCCAGAGGAGATAAACTTAACTTAGAACTTACAAGGAATTTCTGGGAGAAATCAGTGGAATAGTTTAGCAACCAGAACAGCCCAAATTGTTGACCATTCAATATTTTAGCATTAGTCTAACCTGTGGCAAGGCTGACTCGTGTAAAAGATTGAGTCTAGGTCTCAATAAATGTATTTCTCATGCTACCTTCAAATGAGGAATGAAACGTAAACTATTTGGTTTGTAAACGCTAGACAGAGGAGATAAACTTAACTTTGAAGAAATTTCTGAGGAAATAGAAAAAGAATTTAGTGGAATATATAGCTGAGAAGCCAGTAGAGCCCAAAATTGACCATTCAATTTTGTAGGGGAAATGGCTAAATTCCCTTTATTTTTAAAGTATGTAACAAAAAACTATTTTTTTCATCAAAATATCTAGTAAAATGCTTCCGTTTTAAAATTTGATTTTATCAAAACTGAGTTTTACTTAAAATTCGATATCCTCAAAATCAAGTTATGTGTGTATTTTAAAGTAGAAATATGTATAGAACTCAACATTACTAATGTCAAGTTTCATCTAGAGTTACAAAAATATGGGCATTTTACTAAATACTTTGAAAAAAGGGTTGTTTTGCTGCATACTTAAAAAATTAAAAAAAGGGCATTTTTCCCCGATAATTTCATTATTTAGTCTAACCTGTGAGCGATAAGGCTATGTGTTTGAGGCTATTTTTGGACAACAATTCAACGAAGGCCCAGGAGCCATCCAAGCCCACAGCCCACAATTACAACTCATATAGCCATCCAAAATTAACTCAAGTTGGGTCTCTACAGTTTCGGCCCAGGAAGCCCATTAATTTGGCCGTTACAGATGGCCTAATAATAACCACCAAGAACATCTGGTACGCTAGTAAATAAAAAGATCACAGCTGGATCAAGGCTTATATTAACCAAAACAAGTCCTTTCATCTCGTGGACCAAGCCCATAGAAGGAAGAGACAGCTAGCCATCAAATGGGAAAAGAAAGGAGTATTCCATTGGAGGGCAAAATGGTTATTTCACATCAACTTGGATCCAACTAAAGCCTAAGCATTCACAATGGAAAATTGTATCATATCTTATTTTATCATTTTTAAAAGCTACTTTATTAACTATACTATACAATTTTACAACACACCTAACATCCCAATTTTTATTTTCTTATTCTACTCATTAAAATAATATATATTACCCACTAAAATAATATAATATATTCTAATACAACTATCTCTCTCTCTTCTCCCCCATCTCTCTTCCAATTTATCAATTAAAATATATTATAATTTTTACAATTGTACTACAAAGCCATTCTACATTTAGGATGGCACTGTAGCACAATTGCAAAAAAAAATTTCAATTTTGGCATTTTACAAGTCCGGTTGCCAATGCTTTTTTGTGCCTTGATTGTATTTTCCCCTACATTTCCCATTTGCAATTGCCAATGGGAATGCTAATGAGCTTTAATTTGAACACTTGTTAGATCATTGGACCCATGTTTGATGTCATGACTCATGAGTAAGTAAGATAACCCATAAAAATCCCATCAAACATAAAAAATAAAAAGGAACTCATAAAAAAAATGTTATACCTTCTGTGCAATTAGGCTCCACCCATCACCATAATTTCTTTCATAAATCAATGGTTAAAATAGCACTAATGAGGGATTATTGGAGCCTTTGGCTCCAACAAATTCAAATGAGGGTTTTTTTTCCATTGTTGCGAAGTTTATATAGGATATGGCAGTTTGACTGGGTTAACCAGGGAACCGACCCAAAGGCTGGTTTAGCTTACATTTTGTTTTGGAAAAAATGCTGAAAGTAGTTAACACTAGGATTCAAACTTGGTATCTTTAGGCTAACATGCATATCTAGTATGTCAACCATTAAGCCACAAATCTCGTGTTGGTCAAATATAAAAAAAATTATATATATATAAATATATATATATATATATATATTTATTAACACTAGGATTCATACTTGGTATCTTTAGGCTAACATGCATATCTAGTATGTCAACCATTAAGCCACAAATCTCGTGTTGGTCAGATATATAAAATATATATATAAGCACAATTTATGAATTATATTTATTAAAAAATTAAGTGACATATCACGATTCAACCCCAATCGAACTTTGATATGATCTTAAAAACTTTGAACCTCTCTCTTTTTCGGTTCTTTGAATAGTTTGAGTTTCAAACCATGGTTTTTTTTCTCTTGTGGAGGTGGTTTACAAGTATTTCATCCAATCATACTATTGACTTTCAAATAGAGTAGTAATGATGCCTCATTTTAAGAAGGAACACTGCTTAATAATGAGCCAAGCTTATACCAAGTCGATGTTTCTAACTTTCCCCCCATTTAGTAGGTTTTTTAGTGACTCCAACATCATTATAAATAAGGGAGAAACCAAAATGGGGGGGAAGAAGATTAGATTTAACTTTAGACTAGTAAACACGATATACACACATACTTGAAACACTTGAACACTTATGCACCTTGAGACCTTAGGGTCCATTTGGTTGGGGGATGGAAAAATGGGAAAATAGAAGATATTTTAATTTCTCTCATTTGTGTTAGGTTGGAGAGTGGAAAAATGGAGAAATAGAAAATAGAATTTGTATAAGTTTACTCTCATACTCCTATTACATAATTTTTTTTTTTACTTAAATAATATATGAAGAAAAAAAAATGTATTATTTTGGAATAAAATAAGCAAGCTAAACCTTCAATAAAGAACCCATAAAAGAAAAAGACAAAAAAAAAAAAAAAAAAAAAAAAAAAAAAAAAAAAAGAAGAAGAAGAAGTTTTGTTGAGGAGTTTTGAGGAGGAGAAGGGGTAGAAGAATAATTTTCATCCAACCTTTTCTCTTTCCCATTTTCTCTCTAATTTTTTTGGGTAAGGGAGGGTGTTGAAAAGTCGTGGGCCCGAGGAGAAAACAATCTGGCCCACCATTTTCTCTCCCCCAAAATCACCCCAACCAAACACCCCTCCCACCTAAAATATCTCCTATTTTCTCTTTCCCATTTTCCATCCTCTCTATTTTCACTCTAATCAAATGGACCCTAAAGCTACATTAAGTAGGTGTACAAAACGTATTTACGAGTTCTTAACTACATAAATAGGGGTGCCTCTTTTTCTTTCAACTCATTACTCCTTCTTTCCCTTATTTCCTGAAGCTAACATCTATTTCCCTCAAATTGTGGGAGCCATTTTTGCAAGCTTTATAGTTTTGGCATCTCACATTTGCTAGTGTAATACCTTGGGGCTTGACTAATTGTACATGCCTCATGATTTGTTTTAGCCAAGAGAAAAGTACGAGTTGATTACAGCTAATATAAGTTTCTAATACAGTAATACCTTACTAGCTTACTCTCTTTATATATTTCTATATGTCTTCATATAGTGCTACTTATATAGTACATTTATTGGCATGGACTTAATGCATAAAACTTTTGGACATAGACCAATATATTGGAAATATCAAAAAGTGCAAATCAATTGAGTTACTAAACCCTTTCTATTTTAAAGGTTTGCTGGGAATGGAGAGGAGGAGAATAATAGAGAAAATTATATATTTTTTTTCTACCTTACCATTCCCTTCTCCTCCTCTTCTCTAACCTTAGTCCTCATCTGGGAGGAGGGAATAAAATGAAATGAAAATAAATGAAAAGAATATTTTTAGAATATTCTTATATTCCTTTGTTTTTGAGTTTTAATAGAGGGAATGGAAAATTCATTCACTTGTTTGAGAGTTTAAGTGGAAGGGAATGAAATTGATAGGAGGGAACACTTATTCTTCTCTATTCTCTTAAAACCTCAAATTTTCATTCTCCCCGAAATTGGGAGGAATGAGAGGGAATAAAATTAGATTTAGGCTTCGTTTGGGAGTTCATAAGGTAATAGAATGGAATGATTATAAGGAAATGGAAAGGAATGGAATTGAATGGAATGAAATTAAGTAAACTTTGATTAGATGTTTTAAAATAAAGGAATGGAAAATAATGAAAATGAAAATGAATGGAATGTTTTAAAATTTGAGGTTTTAAGGGAATAGAGAGGAATGAGTGTTCCATCCTACCCATTCCATTCCCTCCCACTTAAACTCTCAAGTAAGGAAATGAACTTTCCATTCCCTCCAAATAAACTCCCAAACAAGAAAAGAATATTCTAAAATTATTCTTTTCATTCATTTCCTTTCCATTCCCTCCTCTCAAACAAGTCCTTAATGAATTTTTTACTAAAACTCCCAAAATACCCCTATATATTCAACATTTTATTTTAAAATAGGGGTCTAATAGTAATATTGTCATAAAATGATTTCATTCCATTTCCTTTATGTTACTCCCAAACAAGATTACTTACATTCTATTCATTTTCATTCATTTCCATTCTTTTATTTTAAAATATTTAATGAAGGTTACTTAATTCTATTCAATTCCATTCTTTTTCATTCATTTCTCTTGCTTAAATATATTACATTCTATTCCTTTATGATCATTTTATTTTATTCCATTTACTTCTTCTCTCCTCTCTTTTCATCTGTTCTCAGCTAAACATATAATAGGGTTAGACTTTTATTTTATTTTTTAAGGGGGGGGGGGGGGGGGGGGTGTTAGACTTTTATTCGAATAGAAAAATGTACACGTATAAACCGGAGAATATAATTTCCAAATGGCAAAAGAGTCAATAGCTGAAACTTTTGGTTAGTAATCAGGGAAGGTAGAGTAATGTCTAAGCTAGAACATTTTAATGTTAATTCTATCTCCTGGTAAAGCTGGGCGTTGAATAGATCTGGGGATCTTCTTAGACTACCATGAATTCTCATAATTCTTAATTTGGGTATTCAAACATGTTGTGGTAGATCTTGGACTATAGCTATTATCATTAAAGAGATTCCAAAGATCTTCCTTCTCGACAACGTTTTTCGAATGATTTAAAATATATTTCTAATTTCCAATAAAGAAGTTTTCTAAATGATATTGTCAAAAATAAAAATAAAACCGCAAGTAGCCTTTGAATGTAGCATATATGGTGCCACTTTATAATTTTTATTTGAACGAAGGTGACACTTTATTTATAATTGAAGCATTCCATTTCCATGATTGCGATTTCATTCAATGGTCGCTGAGAATTGGATAATCAATTACCATTCAAACAGCTCAAATTGGGACTTGTCTATTGTAATGAATTGTATTTTCCGCTATGGTTAATTATTGTTATATACATACTCTTTCACACAACCGTAAAGTTGTACACAGACAAAATTTGCATCAAAATCATGACTTGAGTGTGTGTATAAATTTGTGTACAAAAGTGTATGCGTAATAAATACCACTTTGTGTTTCTGTGGGTTAATATCTTCTAAACCAGCCTTATGCAAGTAAGCATGATTTTGAAACTCGGATTGTTCATTGAATCGTAAAAAGGAAAGGTTCAAGATTTTTGAGGTCAAACTGAGGTCGAACCGAAGTCGAACTGGAATCACATCATAATTAATTTAATAATTATTTTATATATATAAAAATATTAAATTAGAAAAAATAGAAAAATTGACTAAAATAATCTAAATAAATACTTTTTTAAATGCATTTTTATATCACTAATTTTATTATAATGCTTCAAAATCCAACTTAATAGTAAAAATAATAATGATAAACAAAAACTAAAAACGTCAAAATTTAAAAAAAAACAATCATATATTAATATTCACGTTGGGGAGGGGCAATGAGTTAGAAACTTTCAAACTCATTTTTGTCATTTCCAAGGCTTTGTCATGTCACACATGTTAGGCTCACCAAACTAAAAGGAAAAAATAAAGTTGAAAGAAGTCATTTACTTAAACTAAAGGCAGGATACCATGAAGAACGAAAGAAGAAGCAGTAAAGAAACAAAGAAGAAGAAGGAGCTGCGTCATCTGCAATGGGTTAGGTGTTTTTTTTTTTTTTTAAGAGCTTAGGCTGAGCCGTAAGACCCGCTATCTATTTTCTTGGTTCTCTGTTTTCTTTTTCTCTCTCGCAATTTGTTTTTGTATTTTTTATAGTCAAATTCTTTATAGATTGAGATCTGTTTTCCAACCAAATATAGTAAAAAAATGGAACCGTGCAAACCTTTAAAACCAGCCACGGTTCTCAGAACCATATGGCTTGACCTCGGTTTTAGCGGTTTCATACATTTTTTCACATAGAAAGATTCTTAGAGTTAAAAGAACCGGAATGATGAGGGTTTCACAGTTAACCGGGTAGGACCATACGGTCCAATCCAAGTCTAACAACCATACAAGTAAGGCAATAATACTGTTCACAATTTTTCCAAGACTTTAAAATGGTTATTATGAATCTCTTTTTATTTTTTTCGTCTGCCTATACATGTAATGAACTAATTGTGTTCAACTTCCTCAAAAAAGAAAAAAACTAAACTAAAAACTAATTCTGTTCAAACTCGCGCCAGAAAATAACATTTTTGAACGAGTCATATCAAATAATTTTTTACATGTCTTTGACATAGTAGCTTTTCTTTCTTTCTTTATTAATTTTTTTTTTCTAGAATAATGATAATACTACTTGTTACGCCCTAAAATTCAGTTAGTTTATAATGTTATCCTTGACCATGAACCATTCAGGCATTCACATTAGTCATATCAAATAATTTTTTACATGTCTTTGACGTAGTAGTTTTTCTTTCTCTCTTTATTTTTTTTTTCTAGAATAATAATAATACTACTTGTTACGCCCTAAAATTCAGCTAGTTTATAATGTTATCCTTGACCATGAACCGTTCAGGCATTCAAATTACATATTAATTTGTTTATGTTTTGTTTTATATTCTGACTAACATTTGTAAGTGATTATTTTTATTGGAAATATTGTGATCTCCACCCTATAAATGCCTAAACATAAAGGAACATCAGAACCACTTCTAAGTCCTAATTCATCATTTTACTCCATTTCCTTCAGGACACAGAACTTGTGATGAAGATGAATGGTACTTACAAAAGGTAATAAATGCTTATGCCATTCTTTAATTACAACACATAGAGGTTTCAATCACGCAGGAATGCTTCTGCAATAAGCAAAATTGATGTCCATCCTTGATGTTCAGAGGGGGGGGGGGGGGGTGTTCGTATTTACTTTCATAAACTTTTAGTAAAAATATTAATTTTTTTGTGGTAAAAATAAAAATTTAGAATAGTAACAGTATGTTTTGATTTTATTTTGCCTTTTTTAGGTGTCTAGCCACTGTTTATAAGCATCATGTAAGAAGAGAACAATGTTAAAATTATTAGTACAAATTTAACTATATAAAGTCTACAAACTAATGTGACAATTAATGAATGAGATTAGTGGAATTCAAAAGTATAATAAATAATTTTTCACAACAACAATAGAGTACTCTTAGTCCAAAATTTTGGAGTCGACTATAAATCCTCAACGGATTAGTTAGGGTTGGCCATGTGTATTATTTTTCCCTATTCTATTCTATATTTGTATCTAAAATTATACTTTCCGTTAGGTCCATAATTGACACGTCAATTTTTTTACTTTAACTAAAATGATTTTTGGTTTTCCTCAACCTTTTTCAATCCCTCAACTTGAATCAGCTCATTTTTTCTAACTGGTGAAGCATTAGTAACCAACGCTTAAATCCTATAATTTTTTTGAATATTCAATTGATGGACCTTGAATTTCAGGTTGGAGGGCAAGGTGGCAATTATCACCGGAGGTGCAAGTGGGATTGGAGCAAGTGCCGTGCACATATTCCATGAACAAGGTGCCAAAGTTGTGATAGCCGATATCCAAGATGAACTTGGCCAAGCCATTGCCAATAAGCTAGGTGAAGATGTTTGCTACCTCCACTGTGATGTATCGAACGAAGACGATGTTACCAATCTTGTAGACACCACCATTACCAAACATGGAAAGCTCGACATCATGTACAACAATGCAGGCGTCTTAGACCGTCCCTTTGGGAGCATTTTGGATACCACAAAGGCTGACCTTGACCGATGTGTCGGGGTTAACTTGGGTGGTGCTTTCCTAGGAGCCAAACATGCTGCAAGAGTCATGGTACCCCAATGCAAGGGTGTCATACTATTTACTGCTAGTGCTTGTACATCAATTGCAGGACTTTCAACTCACTCTTATGCTGCTTCAAAATATGCAATATTGGGTCTAGCCAAGAACTTGGCATCTGAGCTTGGGCAGTATGGAATAAGAGTGAATTGTGTTTCGCCTTATGCAGTGCTGACAGGCATGAATTCAAAGGGGCTTCATGAAGATGTTGTTGCAGAAGCAGAAGTTAGAGCAACCAAGATGGGTAATCTGCAGGGGCAGGTTCTTAAGCCAGAGGGTATTGCACGGGCTGCTCTCTACTTGGCTAGTGATGAGTCTAATTTTGTGAGTGGGCTCAACCTTGTGGTGGATGGTGGGTTCAGCGTGGTCAATCCAACCATGTTGAAGGCTCTTAAAATTGTTCCATAAAAATATTGTTTTTGGATCTAAATTTATCCTTTCAGTGCTGATTTCCTGATGATGTTAGGGTTTTTCTTTTTTCTTTTTTTTTTGGGGGGGGGGGGTAGGGTTTTTCTTTTTTTTTTTTTTTTGGGGGGGGGGGGGAACTATTTTTGCTGTTATCATGCATCCTACATAAATTTGTGATTGTATCTTATCAAAACCAAAATAAATGTGATTTTATGACTACCCAATAACCATGCATCAAAAATTGGAGGAATAAATCATGAAAGGTGACCTTTACATATTCTATTATACCTACAACCCTCGATGCTAGTGCTCGTAAAGAGCAAGGAGCACACTAGAAGAACCGCTATCCAAAATTTTGTATAATCCAACTATGTATGGAATTGTTTTTTCAACCAAGTACTCCTAGAGAGTGCTATATGGCCAATTTGTAACTAGCTATGGCTCCATGACAGATATACTAGCTTTTAATTATGTATAAATAAATCCATATTTTCACCCAAAAAATTATTTTAAAAAAATCAGTAATAGATATACCCTATATCCAAAATTTTGTCTTGAGCTAGGATTGTTAAGTGTAATAATGTCTATTGGAATATGATTCCAAAAAGTCTAACGCCACAACAAATGGCACAATTTTGTCACAAGCCGTGCAAAAGTTGTGCCGAAACTTGTGGTAAATTAAAGTTGTGCCACTTGTTGTGGCACTAGACTTTTTAGAATGAATAAAACATTTAAAAAAAAATTACCAGTATTAAGAATCTAACTTAACTCAAATTCAATCTAAAAGAGGAGGAGGATTCAATCACAAAAAAAAAAAAAAAAAAAAAAAAAAAAAAAAAGGATCTAAAAGAGGATTAATGGCCAATTCCAAATAAGTTATTAGCTAATTAAAAATTGATTCAGATTTAGGTGGTTTGAATTAAAAATTGATTCAATCATTTAATTGTAATTAAGTTATTAGCTAATAACTTACTAGTACCTTGTTTTTAAAAAAAAGAAAAAGAAAATAATTAGTTAGTACATTTTGGTTGGCCTGAGAGACATCTTAGACCCTCTCCTCCTATCACCTCTATCCCTTCATGTGCTCTCACAGTCCACAGATCGATGGTGATGAAGCACAAGTGCACAACACGCGAGTAATTTTTGTTGATATATATATAGTAATCACAATAATCAAAGTCAATTACAATTAAAAATTAAGTGGGATCCTTTTTACTTATATTTATTTTTTAATGAATCAATTATATTATATTATATTTGTTACAAGCTACATGAATTCGGTCAATTCTAGAAAATAAGATATCAATCGGAAGTATGATTATTATTGCATTATGAAATTGAGTGGTTGATAGGTGACAACTATTTTTAAGCAACAAACCCTCTGTAAGCTACTAAAGTTTTCACATTGATAAACAAAACAGTGTAGATGCAGTGATACATGATTGGAAAAACCATATAATATATATAAGACATGAGGCACAATCCTGTAAGAAATTCCATAATAGTCGTCTCATCACTCAAATGACATACGCCAATACGTCAATAGCAATTAAATGGTACTCTAGGATATATCCCATTATAATGATGTTTATCATTATATAAACCATAAGTTAAGGACACAAATCTTTTTCTATAATTTGTTGGAGTGGGATTAAGATACTTAAGGAACCTTCTTCTCCCACCAAAAAAAAAAAAAAGAAAGAAAGAAATGAAAAGAAAAAGATACTTAAGTAACCTTAGCATATGGAATCTCATACACCCACTTTAAGGTGAAGGTGATGACCAACAATAAAAAATTTATTTAAAAATTTTTAAAGGTGCCTTTTCATATGCCAAATGATATGGAAGGTGCACGATTTTTTTTTTTTTAATAATGCTTGAAGGAGGAAGGGATTTGCATCTTAGATGTTTTCGTTAGAAATATCAAGATGTGTCAATTAGATGAGTTACAAAACTTTTAGCCTAGAGGAGGTGCCAACAAGTTTAATCTTTTTAACAATATTTTTATAACGGACAAAATTTACTACATATTTTGAAAATCTAACCATTGAATTGCATGTTCTTTACACTTGTTAAATTTTATGTCAATCAAATATTATTTACTATATAATTTATAAGCTTATATTTTATGCATAATTTTAAATAGCAAAAATTTGCAATTTAAACAAATTATTGAGGATATAAGAAAAAAAATGTAATCCAATGGTAGATTTTGAATAAAATTGTAGTTTCAGACTACAACCAATTTTGTGGCTTGTAAGGTTGAATTTAATCAACCATGTGTTGGCTTTATTCCGTGACAAATTTTCTTGTAATATAGCACTTAGAAACCTTGTATTTAGGTGGGAATCATGTAAGGGTAGTGTGTGAGAGAGTGTGAAGAAATGTTCAAGACAGTGCAGTGAAGCAGAGACTCGCGGCTAGGACTCGCGGGAGGCTCGCAGCTTGCAAGTCGCCAAAAGTTGCACACGTGCAGAGCATGCAGGGGAGCTAAACAGTCATGCCAGCTGGAGCACTACAGGACAAAAATCCAGACTGCCCATTCAGCTATCTCGAGACTTGAACTCGCGACTCAACCAAGTCGCGAGGTCAAGTTGCCAGCTAACCCTGTTTTGGAAAAATTGACTCTTCGCATTCCATTCTTACACCAGTATAAATACCCCTCATTCCCACAAAATACGGGTGGCTATTCAGAAAGAAAAACCCTAAGAGTGGTGTAAGGTTGAATTTAATCAACCATGTGTTGGCTTTATTCCGTGACAAATTTGCTTGTAATATAGCATTTAAAAATTTTGTATTTAGGTGGGAATCATGTAAGGGTAGTGTGTGAGAGAGTGTGAAGAAATGCTCAAAACAGTGCAGTGAAGCAGAGACTCGCGGCTAAGACTCGCGGCTAAGACTCGCGGGAGGCTCGCAGCTTGCAAGCCGCCAAAAGTTGCACACGTGCAGAGCGTGCAGGGGAGCTGAACAGTCATGCCAGCTGGAGCACTACAGGACAAAAATCCAGACTGGCCACTCAGTTAGCTCGCGGCTTGAACTCGCGACTCAGTCAAGTTGCGAGGTCAAGTCGCCAGCCGGCCCTGTTTTGGAAAAACTGACTCTTCGCATTCCATTCTCACACCAGTATAAATACCCCTCATTCCCACAAAATATGTGTGGCTATTCAGAAAAGAAAAACCCTAAGAGAAGTTTCTTCAAAACACCCACCCAATTAGAGAGAGCTACTTATTCTTAGTGAGAAACCTTTGTAGTCTCTTCTCATTCCCTCTCTCATTGTCATACCTATTGAGAGGAGATTTCTATCCAAACACTACCCACACCAATTTAGAATGTTGAGTGTTTTTGGAACTTTGGGAAGTATTGGAAGAGGCCAAGGATGGCAGATGCTACGGTCTAGTAGCGGAATCCGGTAAGCTAGAAAAGAAAAAGGTTCGGCGCAACCTCGTTGGAGCAAGAAGTTTGGAGGGCTTAGGTACTTTGAGTAGATTAGGCTTGGAGGGTCTATTGCTGTTCATGTATCCTAACTACATTTTCTAGTGGATTATTGACCGCTTGGAGGGCGGCGGAGAGGTTTTACGCCGAGGGCTTCGGCTACCTCTTCGATAACACATCGTGTGTTGTCCTCGTGTTTGCATCTCTCTTCCCTTTATCTTTGCCTTTTATTTTTTGCTGTGGATGTGATTTTAATTGGCATAGATTGTTTACTAATTCTATATTATATCTTATGTTCATTTTCCGCACACTAGTTGTTTGACATAAAACTTGAATTGGTTAATTTGTAAATTGGGAGTCTAAACGTTCAAGGGTGTTTATACACATATTTGAACTTTCAATTGGTATCAGAGCGGGTACACTTGTTGTGGTTTAAATTCCTAAGTGTGATCCTTGACCTCTTGTGTTTATTTGCCATGGATTGTGCTTTGTATGCCTCTTTACATGATTTGGTTGGTGATGAATGTAACATGCCACGTGTTTGTGAAAATGCCTCTATGAGTGTTAATCCTCGTAAGTGTGATGACATGTTATTTGAATCTATGGGTGTTGTTGACAAACTCTTGAAGAAAAATACTAAGAAGTTTCAAAAGAATTTAAGCAAGTTATTTTGTGAAAATGATGATTTGATTGCTAAGTTCAATGAATCCAACAAATTGGTTGTGAAATATAAAAAACTTGCTGAAGATTCTCTTGAAAAGCTAAAAGAGTTTGAATGTTTGAATATGGACTTGGATGCTAAACTTGTTTTGTCTAACAAACTTGTTGATGAGTTAAAATGTGAAAATGAATCTCTTAAGATGCATGCCAAGTGTTTGATTGTTGAACCCATTGATAAAATGGATGATAATATGTGTTGCAATCATGTTGTGGTACCCAATCTTGTGCCTAATGTGTATTCTACCTCTAAGGACAAATCGGTGTACGTTCCTCCACACAAAAGAAATCAAAATGTGGAGAGAAAGACTGTTAAGTCAAAGCCTCTGTTTAGGTCTCAACCTAAGGTTTTGGATGGATCTAAGTTTGTTCCAACTTGCCACCATTGTGGTGTGATTGGTCATATAAGACCTCAATGTCATAAGTTGAAGAGGGAACAAAACCATGTTGCTAGATCCCTTCCCAAAAAGCCTAGTGGACCTAAACACATTGTTTGTCACCATTGTGGTGCCTTTGGTCATCTAAGACCTCAATGCTCTAAGTTTCATGCTTTTAAAAGAATCAAAAGAAAAGAAAAACTTGAGTTTTTTGGAAGTTGTGCTAAAAAGAGTAAATCGGTTTTGAGTGAAAATAGCATGTTAAAGAAAATGTTTAATGCTCTTAACTTCTTGACTATGTGCATCTCCAGTTCTCATTCTTCCAACTATCGTCTCACTTCTCTTGAGACACTCATTCCAAACAATCGTTCCATTTGGATGAGGAACGGTTCCTATGATTGAGCTTTTACTCTTTTGGTCCTTGATCTAATTCTTTCGATCTTTATAGGACCCTTCATGCATTAAATGTCATATCTTCATGCATTTTGTGCATCTTGCATTTATTTATATGCATTATTTTTTTTTTTATCTTACTTTTATATTTCAGTTTTGTGTGAGTAAAAAATCCAAAACCACATAAAAAGTGAAAAATTCAAAAAGTTTGATCGTATATGTTTGAGCACATATCACATGTGAGTTTGGCCTTGTACCTTTGTACAAATGGCTTTGTGCATTTACGAGCTTAGCTTGTTTTTCTTTTTTTTTGCACTTATATCTTTGTGGGAAAAATCTTGACATCTTTGTGTGATTGTTGTAAATCGATCTTCAAGCTTGTCATGAATGATTTGTCAATAGTCATGTTTATAGGACCCTTCATGCATTAAATGTCATATCTTCATGCATTTTGTGCATCTTGCATTTATTTATATGCATTATTTTGTTTTTTATCTTACTTTTATATTTCAGTTTTGTGTAAGTAAAAAATCCAAAACCACATAAAAAGTGAAAAATTCAAAAAATTTGATCGTATATGTTTGAGCACATATCACATGTGAGTTTGGCCTTGTACCTTTGTACAAATGGCTTTGTGCATTTACGAGCTTAGCTTGTTTTTTTTTTTTTTGCACTTATATCTTTGTGGGAAAAATCTTGACATCTTTGTGTGATTGTTGTAAATCGATCTTCAAGCTTGTCATGAATGATTTGTCAATAGTCATGTTGATTTTGATACATGCGTAGACTTGTGCTTATATCTCTTCCCACTCTTTTATTTTTATTGCTTAAAGAGCTCAATAAATGTAAATCTCAAAATGAAAAGAGATAATGAGCTGCAAAAGCCGTCGCATATACTAGTATTTGACTAAGAAAAAGGGAAAGCGACTTGTATTGAAAATGTTTGATGCTCAAAAGCCAAAGACTTGTTCATCAAATTGAAATATCAAAAATTTCAGGCATCAATCTCAAAAATGAGATGTATTGCTCAAAATGAGTTGTATTGATTCAAAATGATCAAATGATATGAATTGTAAGAAGCCAAATGAAAAGCTTCAATCTTATGTAATCATATTCTTGTGGGAGGTCATATATGTTCATTTCTATAATTGAGATAGACCACTTTACTTAGTACTAGTTGTGTATGACTTGATTGAATTGATCATTGAAGTTTCACTCTAGACTAAGGACTATTCCACATTTGATACACACACACACAACACACATGCCTAATGTTCAATAAATGTCTTATTCATTTGTTAGATTGTACTTGTCTAAATGTGATGTGTGTGTGCTCAATCATATATGGTTCAATCCAAAAAGATTTTTGATCATTTTATATGTTTTTGGAAGTGATTTTTATCACTCTTTGTGTTCATGTTTAGTGTTTTCTTTGTTTTTCATTGTTTAACCATGTTTTGTATTGAAAAACAGGTGTCAGAATTTTTCACGGCTCAGCTGGCGACTAGAAGCTTTTGGCAACTCACTCGCGGCTTGCTCACGACTCACTCGCGACTCGCGAAAATTTTCGTGACTGAAACTCACAACTCGCGAAAATTTTCGTGACTGAACCTCGCGACTCGCCCAGTCGCGAAATGCCCAGAAATAGCTTTTTAAAGGGCTTTTTGTGAGAAACTTGTTTTAAACCTCTCCCATCCTCTCTAAAATCCCTCTTTCAATATTTTTACATCAAAACCCAACCAATTTGAATGGTTTTTCATTCCATTAACATTTCTAAGGTAATTATAAATTCTTTTCATTATTTTTGATCCTTGGATTATGTTTTGGAGAGTTTTGTGCTCTTGGTTGGGATTTTTATCATAGGGGTTAGGAAAACTTAATTTTTGTCAAATTTCTTCATGGGATTGGTTTCTTTTGTTGATTTGCATTGGATGTTGGCCCCTTGTGGCAGAAAGAACATGTATTAAGGGTGAATTTCATGATGTTCATGCATTGTTTCACATTATTGTTCGTAGTGTGCATGCTAGGTGTTTGATAAAATGCCTCTTAGACATTTTCTCGCTTGTTTGGACTCCAATGAGTACCAAACTTTGGGGTTTCTCATGTTTCCTCATTAGGAACATGTTTGGTTCTTTGGTTGTGTATTTAGAACACTTTGCCCCACATGTGCATTAGTCATGCATTGCACTTAGCCACCTCTTGCACACACCTTTGCTACCCTTGTCATGTATTGGTCTTTACCTTATTTCTTCATTTTAGCATGTCATGTTTACCTTATACTTTGTAGCATGCTACTTTGTCTTAGGTTTGAACTTCATTTTCTCATTCATCTTGCACCCCTTTTGCATCATTTTCATTGTTCATTCATTCATCTCTTGCCCTTTTTTCTCCTTGACCCTTTGTCTATTCCTAACAAAAAGGGGGAGAGTATACTCTGGAGAGTATACCGGAGTATTTTGTCATTTCTATATGACTCTTGTTATAACTCTTGTGCACATCCTTAGGGGGAGAAATTCTATTTCTCGTGCACATTTGTAGGGGGAGAGATTTTCCATAGTGGAGATGCATATACCAAGGGGGAGAAGACATTGTGTTAACTAGAAAACTTTGTTTAGTTTGTTTTCTTGTTGGCTTTATGGTGCTTTGAGTTATGCTTTATTATTCTCATCGCATCATGTTTGTTTTGGACATGCATACTTCCTTACGCTATTGTGCTTCATTGAATGCATGTTCGGATGATCAATTGCTTTGCTATGTGATCATTGTAGTCATTTCTATATAACTATTTTGGTGTTTGATCAAGTTTCTCATATGTTTCACAACATGTTTACTTGATCACTTTTTACTTGTTACATTATACTTGTCCTTGTATTACTTGCTTTATCTTGAGGGTCTAACGTGTTTTGTGCAAGTGTTTCAGGTTACAAGTATATATGTTCCAAGTGCATCACAACCTCTCATCACTTTGAAAGGGAGAAGTTTTAAGCACTTTTAGTTTATATTGTTTAAGTTTATATTCAGTATTTTGTGTTTTGTACCCATGTTGCTTTTGTAAGCTTTTAGGGTTTATATCTGTAGGCTTTATGGCCTGTACCATGCTTTATACAGCTTTTTATACTTTGTCAAATCAGTACAGTTAACTAAATGTCATGCATTTTCTTGTTAAGTACTGTCACACTGTCACTCTTGTACCCTTGTAGGATTGTTCCTAGATGCATATACTTTGTATATTATGCATTGGTTGAGTGTTGAGCATACAAGTATCTTGCCTTGTGTTTGTTAGCTTGTATGTCCTAGTGTTCATTCCAAGTGTGAATGAGCATTGTGGTCACTACCTTGTAGTGATTACTTGGTTGATCAAGCCATGGTTTGTTTCTTAACTCCATCTTTGCTTGATCACATATTGCCTGTTTCATATGCATTTCATGCTTTTCTTTATACAATGATCATGGTGTATTGTTGTGTTTCAGGAGATTCATGTTCATATGACTTAAGAGCTTCACAGTTTCTAGATTTAGGTGTGAGTGAGTTTTGCCATTGTTCCCAAACTCACGTTTAAGTCTAGAGTCTATTTTAGGATGTTTTGTCACGGAATAGCCAAAGAGGGAGATTGTAAGGTTGAATTTAATCAACCATGTGTTGGCTTTATTCCGTGACAAATTTACTTGTAATATAGCACTTAGAAATCTTGTATTTAGGTGAGAATCATGTAAAGGTAGTGTGTGAGAGAGTGTGAAGAAATGCTCAAGACAGTGCAGTGAAGCAAAGACTCGCGGGAGGCTCGCGGCTTGCAAGCCGCCAAAAGTTGCACACGTGCAGAGCATGCAGGGGAGCTGAACAGTCATGCCAGCTGGAGTACTACAAGACAAAAATCCAGACTGGCCACTCAGTTAGCTCGCGGCTTGAACTCGCGACTCAGTCAAGTCGCGAGGTCAAGTCTCCAGCCAGCCCTGTTTTGGAAAAACTGACTTTTCGCATTCCATTCTCACATCAGTATAAATACCCCTCATTCCCATAAAATATTTGTGGCTATTCAGAAAAGAAAAACCCTAAGAGAGGTTTCTTCAAAACACCCACCCAATTAGAGAGAGCTACTTATTCTTAGTGAGAAACCTTTGTAGTCTCTTCTCATTCCCTCTCTCATTGCCATACCTATTGAGA
Source organism: Quercus lobata (assembly GCF_001633185.2). NCBI lineage: Eukaryota > Viridiplantae > Streptophyta > Magnoliopsida > Fagales > Fagaceae > Quercus > Quercus lobata. The sequence goes on from NC_044910.1 coordinate 37,874,126, forward strand.
GGAGATTTCTATCCAAACACTACCCACACCAATTTAGAGTGTTGAGTGTTTTTGGAGCTTTGGAAAGCATTGGAAGAGGCCAAGGATGGCAGATGCTACGGTCTAGTAGCGGAATCCGGTAAACTAGAAAAGAAAAAGGTTCGGCGCAACCTCGTTGGAGGAAGAAGCTTGGAGGGCTTAGGTACATCGGGTAGATTAGGCTTGGAGGGTCTATTGTTGTTCATGTATCCCAACTACATTTTCTAGTGGATTATTGACCGCTTGGAGGGCGGCGGAGAGATTTTACACCGAGGGCTTCGATTTCCTCTTCGATAACACATCGTGTGTTGTCCTTGTGTTTGCATCTCTCTCCCTTTTATCTTTGCCTTTTATTTTCTGCTGTGGATGTGATTTTAATTGGCATAGATTGTTTACCAATTCTATATTATAGCTTATGTTCATTTTCCGCACACTAGTTGTTTGACATAAAGCTTGAATTTGTTAATTTGTAAATTGGGGGTCTAAACGTTCAAGAGTGTTTATACACATATTTGAACTTTCAAGTGGTTTCTTCAAAACACCCACCCAATTAGAGAGAGCTACTCATTCTTAGAGAGAAATCTTTGTAGTCTCTTGGAAACATTGGAAGATGCCAAGGATGGCGGATGCTATGGTCTAGTAGCTGAATCAGGGAAGCTAGAAAAGAAAAAGGTTCGGCGCAACCTCGTTGAAGCAAGAAGCTTGGAGGACTTAGGTACATCGGGTAGATTAGGCTTGGAGGGTCTATTGTTGTTCATGTATCCCAACTACATTTTTTAGTGGATTATTGACCGCTTGGAGGGCGGCGGAAAGGTTTTACACCGAGGGCTTCGGTTTCCTCTTCGATAGCACATCGTGTGTTGTCCTTGTATTTGCATCTCTCTTCCCTTTATCTTTGCCTTTTATTTTCTGCTGTGGATGTGATTTTAATTGGCTTAGATTGTTTACCAATTCTGTATTAAGCTTTCATTCATGTTCCGCACATTAAGTGTTTGATATAAAGCTTGAATTGATAATTTGTAATTTGGGGATCTAAATGTTCAAGGGTGTTTATACACATATTTGAACTTTCATGGCTAAATTTTATCCTTTTACAATATAGATTTAAGTGCCAAACAGATCCTTCAAGAAGAGTAAAATATGTCATAAATGCTGTCTTGACCACTGCTTGGCGCCTCATCCCCATTTTATCTGCCATTGCCATCACTTGTTCACAAAAATATTTAAACTCTTGTGGATCCCAATCAATGGTATATCAAATGGTATATTTAGCATAACCAAAATTGTTATCTTAACCTTCAACGTAATATTCACCGGCTACTGGCCATTAGAGTTTCTTAAAAACTCTAAGATTACATTTGAATACTTGAATTTAGATTTGGATTTGAATTTTAAAGTGATGGATTTGAAATTCCTTAATTCCAAATTCATAAATATCCAAGTAAGTCATATAGATTTCTAAAATTCTATGATTTTAGAACTTATTCAAATTCTAGGATTTTAAGGTTCAAAATTTTCGGCAGATTTGTCAAATCCAAATTCTTGACCCTTTGTAAACTATCTAAACAAAGTATTTGAATTTTAATAACCCAAATCCAAATCTGTGTCCAAATTTTGTCATCCAAACACATTATAAAGGATTTTGATCATGTTAAAGTGATTGACTATGACTAGAAAACAATCACTTTTGCATAGATCACTTGTTTTTTTACTACTCACAATCAACTGCTTCATCAAACTATGGTATGCATAACACAAGATTTTTTAAAAATAGTTGTGTCCCTTATGCTAACAAGTGGCAACTACTCAACTGCTTGAGTAGTGAGTCAGTGACTCTAAGCAAGGACTATTGGGCTATGTGGAGCCTAGTTGTATTTGATCCGAATTATAACCCGACTTGATATAAAAGTGCTACGGTTTTTAATAGGATTTTTTTTTTAGGCTTGTTCATAGAACAAAGACTTGGGCCGATAGAGTTGTGAATCCTCTATGTAGGAGTGAAATACCATGATTTTTCAGATTAGGGTTTGGCATGTTGAGTTAAGAGAGAGAGAGAGAGAGAGAGAGAGAGAGAAAAAAAAAAATATATATATATATATATATATATTGTATTGCTGCATCTTGTATTTTTCCTTGTGAACAATGAAATCACTATAACTATATGGACGTAGGCAAATTACCAACCATGTAAATATTGTCTTTTGTGATTACATTCTTTGGCGCATATTTTTCTCTATTTTGCATCTCACAAATCTAAGAATTTTGTTTAAATTCCCTTCAAGGACCAACCCTCTAGCAGAGAAACCAAATAGTGAATTTTATAAACAACATTATAGACTCAGTAATATAGGTCCTTCCCTAGAATACACCACATACTTATGGACTGAGGTGGAGAAAAGGAGTTGACATTCGATTTTAAATGGATAGAAAACCACTTTGAACCTTATATGCAAAGATCTTACCAGTCTCCGATCCCTGCCCATATTCCATCCTGCACTCTCAAACCTTCTTGTTCCCTTCTCCCCTCTCTCTATAATATACGATGTATATTTGACAAAATTATCTTCTAACTCATTGCATGATAGTTTATAAGACCATCATTGTATACTAAATAATATAATTCATTAAAATATTTAAATAAGTTATTTGAATTTTAAATTGGTCATGCGGCGAAAAGTACATTAAATGGTCTTTCCAATTACCACGCCTTAAATAGGAGAAATTTCTTTTTTATTTGAGATAGAATTATACTCTAGCTTAAATTAAATATATGTGTATGAAGTTTCTTTTTAGAAACTTGAACTTCGGCTCTTACCCTTCACATCCTCACATGTACTTATACTTGTAGAGAAACCATTACGCTAAAGGCGTGCGCGGTGTTAGAGAAAATTTCAATTTGGAGGAAAAATCTATCAATATATTACATCTATCAATAAATTTTTATTAGATAAATATTTTAGAATTTTCACATTTATATCATAAATTCTTATTCTTCTTAACATACATAACAAATTTCGTATTAATCAAATTTTATTTACTATTTGATACATAAATTTATGTTTTATGTATATTTTCAAAATAAAAAAAATACAAACATTTTATAGATAAAATATTTATTAATATCTAGTTTTTAAAATTTTACAAGTATAAATGGTATAAAAAGAAAATGTGATATGAGGTTGATTTTTGAAGATATACATCTAATAAAAAAATGATTAAATAGTGTAAGGATAAAGTTTAGCTACAAAATTGCATGTTCTTTACGCTCCTAATACACATATCAACTTTTATGTCAATCTAATATTATTTACTATATGATCTATACGCTTTTATTTTATGTATAATTATAAACTACAAAAACTTGCAGTTTGAACAATTTATTAATAACGTAGTTATTGATCTTTAATTTTCTAGAAATTTTGTAAGTGTGAAGGATATAAGAAAATGTAATCTAGTGGTAAATTTGTCAATAAAAAGATATTGAGTAAGATTGAAATCTAAAACTATAACCAATTTTGTAGCTAAACTTTGTTCATAGTATAATATAAAAGTTATACTATGTATAATTCAAACCCAGCCCTTTTGTCTTCTCTCATCACACATGGTCCTTGCATCAGCGTGTGTATAAAGCTTTAGAAATTAAAGTAATATATATATATATATATATATATTTTAATTTTCATTTGAGAACCATTAGCAGACACCAACCTCTCAGTAAATTTTTCAAAATATTTTGAAGGAATTAATCCTTCCTGGATACAGTTCATATTCGCACCAGAATCAATCATGGCAATAACAGTGAAATGATAATCTGGAGAAATAACAATTTTAACTTTTGTAAACCATTTTGGAGGAAATATTTTATTAACAAAAGCAAGTTGAGGATCAGTGAAAGTATCAAGAATACCTTTATCAGAAAGAAGAGCCTGTTGACTGGATTCATCTCCATCGTTGTGCTCATTTTGTTTATCATGTTCATTTTCAGATTTATTAAGATCTTTATCAATTTTTAACATTATCAATTCTTGTTTGAGATTATTGTTATCACTTTTCATGCTTTTAAATTCATGTTTTAATTCATTTAGCTCTTGTTTAACAATATGAATTTCATGTTGGAGATCATTAACAGTCAGTTCTTTAGATTTCTTTTTATTAAATCTTTCCAAAGTTTCTTCAAAGTTTATAGTAGATTTTGGTTTTTTACCAGTTTCATCTCTTATCAAATTTTTCTTAAACCTATCCAAATATTCTTTCTGGAGTTCAGGGTTTTGAATTTGATTTATTAGTTGAATTATTAATTTTTCATCTTCTTCACTCTTGGTGAGAGCATTAATAACATTGCAACAAGAATCTCTACAACCAATTTTAATATTAGGAGAATCAGAAGAATCATCAGCAGATTGATAGCAAGAATTAGATGAAGAAGAGAAATCATCTTCCAAAGAATCAGACGAGTTGTTTGATTAAAATTGATTTTGATAATTTGCCTTATAAGAAAGATTCTCCCATGAATGAACTTATTCAAGAATTAGTGATGAGTTCTTACCAAAACTTCACTGATGATTTTAAAGGTAATTTTCATAGTACCAAAATGTTAAATACTATCCATAATCCTAACATTATCAATGATTCTTTGCAGGAATCGGACAATGATGCGTGGATAAATACCACTAATAAGTGGGATAATAGTAATAATATTCATATTTATACCACTAATAAGTGGATTATTATGGAAAAGAAAAATAAAGGAAAAGCTCCTACACAGGACTATTCCCAGATTGCAATGCATGAAGGTGCATCTTCTGGGATAAAACCCAGCGGATCAACATCCCTTCAAGGATATGTCCCAGCTGAAATGACATATTCCAGTGGTGATATGATAATTGCTTTACGGGAAGTCTTATCTAGATCCTTACAATTTCATAATGGAGTCTATAGTGAATTACCAGATTCCATAAAATATATTCTTGATAATCTCTATGCTGCTTTTACCAGAAACAACCGTTCCTTGTTTGAGACAACCCTCCAAGCTCTCGAAATCCACCTTGTTAATCTCATTGCTCAGAATGAAGCTTATATAAGCTATGCTAACCTTATTTCAGAAAAAATACTTACTTCAGAAAATGACCCTATTTCAAACCTTGTTCTAGGAAATACTCTTATTTCAGAAAATGAGGCTTTTAAAAGCCATCTTGCTGACCATCCAAATATTTCAATTGATCCTTACATTAGTCAACTCTTTGGCAAAGAGGATATCCATTCAAAGGATAGAATGACTATAATGGGCACTGACTATGCTAGATTGAGTCTTAAGACCCAATCTATGGTAAGAAGTGCTTTTGCCAACTTGCCATCAGATATACAATCTCGTATTCTGGGAAGCAAGGCTATGTTTAGGTCTTTCGACCTATGGTTCAAATTTTAAAAAGCTTGTCACAGCCACTATTCCTGATCCTGATGAATTGGATGAAGGTGATAATGTCTTTATTCAGCTTGAATGGGAAGAACACTTTGGGAGTACTCTCAGAGTTTATGAAAAGAAACATCCATTTCCTAGCCTCTTGATAAATTATGATGATGATGCAATTGTTGCTAATGATTCAGATGATGATGATGACAAGGACCCTAACTGGCTTTCACAAATGTTTGAATATGGCTTTATCAGATCTATAAAATTAACAAGCCATTATCAGGCTAGCCAACTCCCACAAATTATTCAGGATGCTATTAAAGAATTTAACAGTCCTTTTGCTTCCATCAGGTGTTGGAGTACGTTGCCACAATGGGAAAGAGATAACTGGATGAACGTCCAACCTTCAAAGCATCTCATTCTCATTAATGGTCACACTCACCAAGGACCATGGTTTGAAGGAATTCTCAATTATCTTTTGAAAATCCTCGTGGTCTTGCAGAATGTTGGAGAAATTATTTTAATAGCCAGATTATTAATGTTGCTCAGAATTTATGGAAAAATTATCATTTCATGGGAAGCACAAATAGAATTTCTGTCTTTGGTCCCAGACCATATTCCAACGCCATTGCTCATTTGCGAATTGCTGACCATTGTAATCCACGGAGTCTTCTCATCCCGGGTAAAACTCCAACGTTTGAGCCAATTTTATATTGCGGATTCTGTAACCAGTATGCTATTTCCCATGAGCATCCATGTGATTCTCCACAAGGTCCTTTTGATCCTTTTGATGGTTATCCATCCGATGCTCGCTCTACTAATTGATGAGGTCACTACTACTACAAGACTGATGCCACTTTATTTGTCTGGCTTGCACAAAAGCCAAAATATTTTATTGTCCTTCAAATATGCTGCGAAAAATCCAAAACTAATTCATGATACTCCGGATTTTGCGGAAGATTTTGATTCCCCTATTTGTCTAGCCTGCACAACGGCCAGATCTATTACAATATTCAAAATGAGTTTGAAATGCACAAGCCATGATGGTAGAGTTGAGATGATGCTCTGACAAAGGCTTCTTTTATGCCAACACAAGATGTCACCTTTGAAGTCTTTTTAGAAAAGAAAGGAGCATCTACGTACTTGGTGGTGGCATGCATGCTTCTCCTTTTGCCTTTTGCCATGCTTCTCCTGACATGTTGGACCAAATAAATGACAAAAAGTTCAGAAGTTTTTATTTCAAAAAGTAGAAAAAACACTATTCACTTTACTGTTCACGGATTACTGTTCACTTTTACTGTTCATGACACTGCTCATTCCGAACGGTTCTAAATTGCTTATTAGAAAGAAGAGCATGTTGACTGGATTCATCTCCATTGTTGTGCTCATTTTGTTTATCTTGTTCATTATCAGATTTATTAAGATCTTTATCAATTTTTAACATTATCAATTCTTGTTTGAGATTATTGTTATCACTTTTCATGCTTTTAAATTCATGTTTTAATTCATTTAGCTCTTGTTTAACAATATGAAATTCATGTTGGAGATCATTAACAGTCAGTTCTTTAGATTTCTTTTTATTAAATCTTTCCAAAGTTTCTTCAAAGTTTATAGTAGATTTTGGTTTTTTACCAGTTTCATCTCTTATCAAATTTTTCTTAAACCTATCCAAATATTCTTTCTGGAGTTCAAGGTTTTGAATTTGATTTATTAGTTGAATTATTAATTTTTCATCTTCTTCACTCTTGGTGAGAGCATTAATAACATTGCAACAAGAATCTCTACAACCAATTTTAATATTAGGAGAATCAGAAGAATCATCAGCAGATTGATAGCAAGAATCAGATGAAGAAGAGAAATCATCTTCCAAAGAATCAGACGAGTTGTTTGATTCAAGGATTCTGAATAATTCTTCTTGCGCATTATCATCAATGTTTAACATGTTGAACTTGTTTTTCAATTTACCAGGTTTTTCTTTACAGTCTTTACTAAAGTGTCCAGGTTTACCACAGTTAAAACATTTACCTTTACTTGACCTCTGTTTAACATGTTTTTTAGAAACATTTTTCTTCTTAGCATAGAAATCATTGGGTTTAACAAAGTTGTTTCTGTATTTTTTATAGTTTTTATGGCTTTTATCATGTTTTTTACTTTTTTTCTTAGAGGGAGCAATAGGAGGCAGACCATATTGTTCACAGAAATTTCCCATTTCATATTTAGCTTTTCTTTTATTCTTTAATTGGTGTTTTAACAATTTTTCATCATTGCACATATTAATACCAAGTTTTTTAATAGTACTGAAAATATCATCATAAGTTAAGTTATCATAATCAATAGAATCATTTTTACCCATTAATTCTTGTTTTACCTTATGAGCAAAGATAGGAGGCAGACCGTCAATAAACTTTTCTTTCCAATAAGGCTTATGGCAATCTTTCCGGAGCATCACGCTGGAAGTAAAAACATCTTGGTACCATCTGTAATCAGACATAGTTGGACAACTCAAATTATTCAGATAATCAGAAACACGGGATGAAATATTGGATGGAGTTCCAACAAAATGTTTGAGAATGGTATAGATCAAGGTATTAACACCATCAGGAATACCTCGACCAATACTTTCATCAAAAATAGGCAAACCTTCCTCATTCTTTTTAACAGCATGTTTAATAGATTCTTTGGATTCTTCAGTGATATATGAATCCCACCATCCACGAAGAGTACCAGAAAAACCAGTAAGAAGCAAGTTAACAATTTCAAGTTGATCAAGATCATGGTTGTTTTGATAAGCAATACCAACCATAGACATATGACTCATTTTATTAATGATTTCCTGTTCAGACAAACCATCAATATTCCATTCATAGAGCTTATCAGCAGAGACAGAAAACTGTGTTTGAAAAGATCTCTCTTCAAATTGCATATCAGGAGGAGTAGGTTTTGGATACCAATTTTTTGTAAAAGACATGGGTTTGGAGTTCCCAACAAATCTTTTAATTTCTAGGAAATCGTCATCAAAGATTCTTTTTGCAGGAACAGAAGAAACAGAAGAAACAGTATCAGAATCTGTACTTTCTTCAGAAACAATTTCTTTTTTGGAAATAGTTCGAGCAGTTGGAGTACTTGTAGAAGTACCAGAACCCTCAGTTTTAATCTTTAGATTAGAAAGCATTTTGTCAACGATTTCAAGAGTCTTGGACTGAGAAGTTTTAAACATAACTTTTTCTCTTTGACTGGGTAAATCAATCAAAGGTAAATCAATCAAAGGTTTCTCAGTTTTAACAGGAACAGATTTTTCAGAAACAGAAACAGATTTTTCAACAAATTTTTCTTCAATACGGTCAAGCTGTTGACCAATAATATGCAAAGATTGGTTAGTAAAATTGTTTTGTTCAATAAGGCTAACAATAGGAGTTTGATCATTAGCAATTTTGAAAGGAGAGGCCTTCACTTCCTCTTTTGTCACTTCATCTTTTTTAGTAGTTATCAAAATTGAATCAAGAGGAGGATGACTAGACCTAATAATGGTTTTATCAATCTTAACAAAATTTGATTTCTTTATCACATTCAAATGTTGTTTTGAAACCTCATTATTTGGAACATAATGGTTTTCAAGAAAATCATCATTTGAAACATAATGGTTTTCAAGGAAATCAAAAAACAAAATATGTTTTTTCAATTAATTCATCTTTTCCAACCATTTTCTTTTAACACGGTCTTTTTCAGACTGAGCAAAATTATTTTGGAAATATTTTCTTTTGGTTCTGTTTTTTGTAAGCATAAATTCATCATACAAAGAGACCAAATCAACTTCAAAGTGTTCATCCAAAATAGTCAAAACTCGTAATTGATTTTGGTAAACAGGAGGATTTTCAATAGAAGGAGAATCAAAGTCAGATGGAGTAACAGAAACAGAGTCTTCTTCATCATTAACAGCAACATTGTCATAAGGAGAGGAAGATTCAGGTTTAGTAGAATAGTAAACAGAGCTAATTTGAGATTTATCGCTTGAAATACCTTTTAGCTTTAAATCAGACGATTTTTCCAAATTCTTTTTCAAAAATTCATTGATCTCTCGATCTCTTTTTGAAATACTTTCAGATCCAGCAAAGGAATGTCTTCCTTCGTTGATTCTCAAAGGTGGATTATTTTGAAAACTTATTTTAACAGTACCATCAAGATATTGTTGAATATGAGTAAGATCAAGTTCATCAAAAATGGGTTTAGCAGGAGGGGTTTCTTGTTCTAACAACCAATCATTAGGAAGTTTAACATCTTGCCATTGAATCATTTTTGAAACTTGAATTTTAGCATCAGGAGTTGAACATTGGATTAACATGGTTTTTCCCGAAGGTTCTCTAGGAATCATAGCACAAGGATTCATTTGAGTACCCATAAGTTTATAATAAATGCGATAGATCAAAGCAAAAGGCTTACTGCCCTCTTCCATGTGATAACCAGATGAAGCAATATTCAATGTCAAAGCTTTAACAATATTAGGATCATCCAAAGTAAGAGTAAGATCAGGATAACTGTTAAAATAAACAAAACCATCATACATAGAAGCAGTGATCATACCAAGAATGCTATCTTTAAAAATCTTAAATCTAGCATCTCTTAAACACATGAGAACAGAAGCATTAATACCCTTTCGGGTAAGTGGTTTAATAGCAACTTGAACCATACCAATATGCAAATAACTGAATTTTTTAGTAGCAAGGAAGTCATTAATATTCTTTTTAGTAAACAAACAGCATTTTTCATGAATTCTCGAAATAGAGAAAATTTGTTCAACAGTTCTAGCTTTGTAAGCAGAATGAAAAGCACTCTCAACAAAACTAGTTTTATAAATAGTTTTAGTATCAAATTTAGGAATAGTCCATTTACGAAAATCAGGGATCAACTCATTATCATCAATAGTGTGATCTTCTTCATTTAAAATATCAGGAGGACAACTAGTCCTGGAGCTGATAGAGGAGTTGGATCTCCACAACTTATCCATATTATCCTAGGTTCAACACTTAGTTATCATGTTTTTCTCACAACCGTTGCATTTCGTAACACATACCCTAACCAACCTCATACCTCTCATGCCCTAAACGCCCTCTCTTGGCTCAAACAGGCCTTACAGCTAGGTCCTAGGAATTCACTTTATGACTAGGGTGGCGCCAACGACGGTAAGCAGGGAACACAACAACGGAATATCAAGCGTTCGGGTAGACACGGACAAGAGACAAAGAACACAACAACACTACCACCGGCCAGAAAAGGATGGCTCTGATACCATAAAAGGGGAAGGGGACGTACAGAAGATGGAAAGAGACGGAAGCACAGAGATATTGTAAAGAAAATAATGTAAGTAACTTGAAGGTAAACAGCTTGAATAAAAATAGCTTGAATGTAAGAACAATAATAAGGCGGTAGAATCAGCCAAGCAATATATATCAAGATAATTCAAAGTAAATAAGAACAATAGTTCAAAATAAATGAAAGCAATTTAGAACCGTCCGGTATGGCAGTAATCCGTCCAAGGTGGCGGTAGTATCAAGTAAAGTAATGAACATAGAACTGAAAATACTTCTTATTGAAAGTAGGATAAACACTTACGATAGTAGTAGTGAATACAAGATCTCAATAGTTACAGGTTAACAATTACAAAGCTTGAACTAGTCCTAGTTACAAGGTTTGTAGGATTACAAAGTTTGTAGTGAACAAGGATGAACAAGGTAGTAGTAGTAGAAGTAGGGTGAGTTCTCTTTCTAAGAAGGCTAGTTCTAAGGGAAGAGAAATCAGAAATAAAACTTGACTTGAAAAATCCTAAAATTTAAGGGACAACACCCCTTAAATAGGCAAAATTTCGGACTGAACAGTGTCATGAACAGTAAAAGTGAACAGTAATCTGTGAACAGTAATCCGTGAACAGTAAAGTGAATAGTATTTTTTCTACTTTTTGAAATAAAAGCTTCTGAAATTTTTGTCATTTATTTGGTCCAACATGTCAGGAGAAGCATGGCAAAAGGCAAAAGGAGAAGCATGCATGCCACCACCAAGTACGTAGATGCTCCTTTCTTTTCTAAAAAGACTTCAAAGGTGACATCTTGTGTTGGCATAAAAGAAGCCTTTGTCAAAGTATATATATAATTATATTTGAGAAATGAAATTAAAGTAATATTAGTTGCAGATACGATTAACCTTTTTTTTTTTAGCACTGGCCGATACGGTTAGCTTTTTTTTTTTTTTTTTTATTAGAAAAAAGAAAAAGAAACAGGGTAATTTAATAATGTAGTGGATTAAAAAAAAAAAAAAAAAAAAAACCTTTTAGTCAATGAAGTATCTATTTGAGATCTGCTTATTTTACTAAAATTGAAAACTTTTTACTAAAAGTACTGTAAATAAAGGTAAAAGTTATATAGTCTATATGATCTATACGCTTGTATTTTATGCATAATTATAAATTACAAAAATTTGCAGTTTGAACAATTTATTGATGACGTAGCTATTGATCTTTAATTTTCTAGAAATTTTGTGAGTATGGAGAATATAAGAAAATGTAATCCAGTAAAAAGATATTGAGCAAGGTTGTAATCTAAAAGTATAACCATGGTTGTCAAAATCCCGATCTAGATCGTACGATCCTACGATTTTATAATCCCACCTGTCCAAAACGATCCAGATCTTTTAAGGATCTTTATGATCGTTCAGGATCGGTAGGATCGTACGATTCTGATGATCCCAAATAATTCTAGTTTCTTGTACTATTTTTTAACTTGACAAAAAGTTCAGTTAGACCCAAATGAAAAATAACATCTCAATAGACCAAGTTTTGTTATTCTAAGTGTCATTTAGACTCAAATAAAAAATATATACCAATAGAGTGTCACGTTTTGAGATTTTTGGAATTTTTAAATGATGCTTATAAATAGATATAGTGATGTATGGTAATTACATCAAATAGATGCAAATTTTGGGTTTTTTAATAAATGAATGTATAATTTATGTGATTATTTAACATACCAATGTGTTTCTTTTTTGTTTTTTTTTTCTCAAATAATGTAGGATCTTACAATCCACAATCCGATCTTACAATTTATGATCTCACCTACCTCCCACAATCCTACATAGGATCCCGATTTTGACAACCTTAAATACAACTAATTTTGTAACTAAACTTTGTTCATAATGTAATATAAAAGTTATACTATGTATAATTCAAACCCAACCCTTTTGTCTTCTCTCATCACACATGGTCCTTGCATATCAGTGTGTATAAAGCTTTAGAAATTAAAGAAATATATTTTTCTTTTGAGAGACGAAATTAAAGTAATATTAGTTGCAGATACGATTAAAATTTTTTTTTAAGCGCTGACCGATACGGTTAGCCTTTTTTTTTTTGGAAAAAAAAAAAAAAAAAAAAAAAAAAAAAAAAAAAAAAAACCTTTTGGCCAATGGAGTATCCATTTAGAATCCGCTTATTTTACTGAAATTGAAATTTTTTTACTAAAAGTACTGTAGATAAAGGTAAAAGTTAGCTGAAATAGTACAGTGAAACCTAAAAATAGTACCCAAAAATGCAGTAAAACCCATGAATAGTAACAAAAATAAATTGAATAGTAAAATAAGTTGGCAAAAATAATTCATACCAAACAAACACAAACTCAAGAGAAATTCATTGAAAGGTCAGTGACAATGAATTATGCTAGTACCACATAATTGGGCACAACTTTGTGCTACAATTCGCCATGTGGCGAGTTGTGATTGGTAAAAGTATGTCCCCACATGATCAACTGACACACATTTACCAATTATAACTCGTTATGTAACAAGTTGTGGTATAAAGTTGTACCTAATTACTTAATACTAGCATAATTCGGCGACAATAACTTTTAGATTAACAAACACGGACACGCTAAAAGTCAGCAAAAACATATCTTTCAAAAATATAAAAAAAGAGATGAAAAAATAATAATAATAATAATAAGCTACGTAGGAAAAAAAAAAGACCCACTTCCCAAGATAATAGGCTTTGTACTTTTTCCTATAAATTTTAGTCGATAGATTCAAAAGGCTAAGAGAGTGTTTGGTACATATATTTGAAACATGTGTTTTGTTATTTGAAAACATGTGTGAAAATACATGTGGGTGAAAAAGTGTATAAAAATATATATAATGTTATTTAAAAATTGAAAATGTGCGTTTGAATAGGTGTACCAAACACCCCCTAATTGTAACACGAGTCTTGTTTAAGGTTGAGAAATAATCCTCTCTCTATCTACATCTCTTTCTCCCTATTTAGCAATGGCAAAAAGGTTGGTGACTGTGTGCTTCACAAAGTTCTTACAATGATTTTTGCATGTGCTTATTTTCCTTCCATTTTTGAGTTTCTCTTGTTTCCCTTTGCGTTATTTTCATTAGGATAAACTAATATAATGTGCACAACTACTATTTATGTATGACATATACATTTTTCATGTAAATATAACTTATGTTAGATTATACAATTAAATTGACTATTTTCTAGTAGTTTAAAATTTTGAGTAATCGGTGATTTTGTTATGGTATAAACGCATTTTGGGTCCAAATCATGTCTCCACCTTATTTTTCTTTTAAAAATTGAAAAAGGTTTAGTTCCAAACTAATTTGTAGTTATTTTCCTTCAACCCACTCTATGATGATAGAAGAGACTATCTATGTGTAGTTTTAGTCACATATATTATTTATAAATTATGTGATTTGTTTCAATAATATATACATATAAATATTCTTATAATTCGCCGCTAGTAGGTTAGAGGAAATAATTTGCCTGTAATAGGTTGTTCTTAAAAAGTTCCCACGTTTTGTATTCTACTTAATAAAAGAAAATAACTTAAACTTTTAGAACAATTGTTAATTCATTATAAATTTTATTGTCAAAATTAAAAGCATTTTTGCCCGGTGATATGGGATGCTTATTTTTCATGAAAGTTTTGATTTCGAATAGGGATGTATATGTAATCTGCAACATACATATTATTTACACATTTTGAGGTATATTTGATTTTACATTTGGGAATTGCACCAAGTTCCTCCATTTTTTAAAATAAATTTTTATGAATAATTGCAATACACATCAGGCTAGATGGCAAAGTCGCAATTGTAACTGGTGGGGCAAACGGCATTGGAGCAAGTACTGTGTTCCTCTTCCATGAACATGGTGCCAAGGTTGTCATTGCTGATATACAAGATAACCTAGGCCAAAAGATTGCAGATAAGCTTGGGGAAAATGTTAGCTACGTCCATTGTGATGTGACAAATGAAGATGATATCTGCAATCTTATTGACACCACCGTTGCCAAACATGGACAACTCGATGTAATGTATAACAATGCAGGCATCATGGACAGTGGTAGCCCATTTGGGAGAATTCTGGATGCAAAGAAGTCAGATCTAGAGCGAGTTATTAGCGTGAACTTGGTTGGCTCTTTCCTAGGAGCCAAACATGCGGCAAGGGTTATGGTACCACAGCGCAAAGGATGCATACTATTTACTTCTAGTGCAACCACAGCAATAGCAGGAATGTCAAGTCATGCTTATGCAGCCTCAAAGTATGCAATTGTGGGGGTAGCTAAAGGCTTGGCAGCTGAGCTTGGCCAATATGGTATAAGAGTAAATTGTGTGTCTCCATTTGCAGTCTTGGGGACTGGTATATCTGGAGAGAGGAGTGAAGCTGATGTATCTAAAGCAGAATTCGTGCTAAGTAATCATGTTGGTAATCTAAAGGGACAAATTCTCAAGGCAGAAGATGTAGCACGAGCTGCACTTTACTTGGCTAGCGATGAAGCAAATTATATAAGCGGGCTCAATCTTTTGGTAGATGGAGGATATAGTGTGGTGAATCCTAACATGATGAATATTTTAAGCGCCTCCATGGGTTAAGAATTTGAATACTACATCCCCACTCTGGTTTACTGTTGCATGGAATGTATAACAATAAGAGTCTTAATGACTTAATTGTTTGAAGTGATATTTTGTGTTTATGACTTCGTAAGTGTTTGAAGTGACGTGCTATGATTGGTCTATAATCACAAGATTCGCAACTTACCACTTTAGTTCTGGTTTTGTAATTTTATCACTTTCGGTCAATAAAGATTCATGCCGTTTACTTTAAAAGAACTTACCATTCTTTGGCAAGTTTTAAGAGCCCATTTGGTAAAGAATTTTTAATAACATTGTTCAAATGTTGTAAAAATACGTGTAGGTAAAAAAATATTATGAAAATATGTATAGATGAAAAAAAATGTTGTGAAAATACGTATATTGTTGTTTAAACAACAAAAACAGTACCCAATGTAGAACTTTCGACTACATTTGCTTCTACTATTAAATTACTCTAGCACATCTCATTTTTTATATTTTTTTAGAGTAATTATACAATATTCTGCATCGGTCATGGTACCACAGTGCAAAGGCCTCCATAAATTACTTCCACGCCTCTCCTTTCTATATTCTTTTGGCATAATTATAAAAAAAAATTGGAGTAAAATAATGTATATTCATTTCTTGCACATAATATTGGATTCTACTAATTAAATTCATGATAAAACTTCTTCTTAAAGGAGAGAATAAGAAATTATTGTACTTTTAAAGTATTGTATAATTTTTCATTCTTATGACATGTGCAAATTACATTGGTAGTTTAACTTTCCTTGTAAGGCATGAAAGGGCTCAGATTTGTGCTAAAACACACGAGCTTGTTTAGACTCCAATTTTAAAATTATGGCTAGATTGCTTTTACTCTTCTAAGTGCGGAACAAGAGTAAATGAAAATGCAATCACCGAAACTACTCTAGTGCACAAACATGAACAATAAGTAGTAAATGTAAAGCACAAGAGTAAGGGAAGAGAGATGCAAACACAAGATAACACCAAAACGTGTTATCGAAGAGGAAACCGAAGAACTTGACGAAAAACCTCTCTGTGACCCTCCAAGTCGAAATCGATCCACTAGTGAATAAGTTGAAGTACACAAAAGACCCTCCAAGCCTAGTCTACCTAAATGTACTTAAGCCCTCCAAGCTCCTGCTACCAACGGACTTCTCGTAGTCATGTCTTCACTAGCTTTCCAGATCCCGCAATTCCACCCGATTGCATCCGCCAGGCTCACCAGCTTCTTTTGGCAAATCCCCAAAACTTCCAAAACTCCAAAACACTTTCCACACTCTGAATAGGTGTGAGTTGTATTTGGGTACAAATCTCCTCTCAAGATATGACAATGGGAAAGGGAAGGAGAAAATGGTACAATGATTTCTCACTAAGGATGAGTAGCTCTCTCTCTCTAAAAGATGAGTGTGTTATGCTATAGAAAACCTATTTAGGGTTTTTCTCTCTGAATAGCCTCCTTTACTTTTGTGGGTAATGAGGGTATATATAGTATGAGTGAAAGGTAAGAAAGTCACACTTAAAATTCTCCAAGCAGAGCGTTTTGCGGATACCTCGTGAGATGGCATGTCTCACGAAGTACTCTCGAAATGAAGCCTGACCCTTGACTCTTTAACTTCCAGCATGTGCTTCTCACGTGCCCTTTTCACAAGAACCTTTCTTGCGAACTTCTTGCAAACTAGTCACGAAACTGCACTGATCTTCATTTCATGCTCGATTCTTCACCAACTTAATACTAAACTCAATACAATAAAATCCCACAAATTACAAGGAAATAATATAATGCACTTACAATACTTTTTGTCATAGGATAAAGCCAACATAAAACATAATTGTAAATCACAACTTTACAAGGCACACGAAGTATTGTTAATATAGTTAATACTTGATATGCTAGTCTTAGGTTTAAATCAATAACTTTTCTTTTAAGATATATATTGTTAAAGAAAATTTTCTTTAAAAATTTATAAAAATAAAATAAAATAATAAAATAATAAAAAAAAAAAAACCTAATAATAATTGAGGGCATTCTCCTCCAAGATCTTACGGGACTGGTGCTAGACCATATCATCAGTGGAACGTGCATGCATTAGAACTTTCATTCACAATATAAATAATAACAAACCCTTTGAAAAATTATTTAAGACTGTATTTGTTTAGAAGAAACACTTTCTAAAAACATTTTTTAAGTGTTTGGATGTTTTGTAAGGCAGAAAATTAAAGTCAACAAAATATGGAAGGCTTGGTGAACATAATACTAAGGCCGCGTTTGGTTATTGGAGATGAAATAAGAAAGATAGAAAAGTAAGAAAAGAAAAAATGATTTGATGTTGTTTGGCAAGGGGAGAAAAGTGGGAGTATATTTTGTGGGATCGAGATAATTTCTTCTCAAACTCACCAAAAATTTGATCTTTCCAATTTAGAGAAACTAGTCGCTAACCCGTGCAATGCACATGATTCTTTAAAAAGAAAAAAACAATATTGCAATTATCATTTGCTAGACTAAATCAGAATGTCTCAAGACTCACTAATCAAATATTACAACTAAATGGAGAAGACCCAAGCATAACATAAAATCTTCACTAATTCAAATATTAAACATTGTCAAACCTAGTACACAATATGCTTGTGCCCAATAAAAGAAATCATGTATATTAGCTCCATAAAAATACATACATGCCGAAAAGATTAATACCACTACCATAGGTCCATTGGCAATGAATATATTTTCATAGTTACATATATTCTATGAATAAACAAATAAACAAATTGCAATAATGATCGCAATCTTATTTTCATAATAAATAAATAGAATATAGTTATTAATGTCAAATTCTTTTGCTATGACTCAAAAAGAGTAGATAAAGAACATAATACAATAAATCTGCATTATATAGAAGAGTACATCATATATTTATTTAACATAAAATATTAAGTTCTATAAATTGTTATTTAGAATAGAGAAAGCAAATATTTGACCTCACGCCACATGGAGAGAGAGAGAGAGAGTAAGGAAGCTTTTACGAATTTGAATCAAAAGAGGATGTCCACGGCATCTTGATTTTGCTCCCTTCAATCCCAATTCTGCAAAGCTCACAAAAAACCAATAAGAAGTCGGTTGTCAATTGAACTAAAGGTGAAACAAAGAGAAAACAAATCTCTTCATTTACTTTGAATCACTTACCATCATTAGGAGCGGAGACAAAGGAGAAGGTGCACTAAAGACAAAGAATAGAGACTGGAGAGAGAAACGGATGAGAAGCTATGGTTTTCCTTCTTCTTCTTCTTCTTTTCTTTTTTGATAGGAAGGGGCTATGGTTTTTGATTTGGGGGTTTCCTGCGTATTAGTGTTATCATGGGAAATTTTAGCACAACTCCAAAATAAGTTTTAATAAACCGTCTCTTTTAACTGATTTTTTTTAACCAAAAAAGGCCAAGAATTGTTGAAATAAACAGAGTATTTACAGGAAGATTTATAAACGGTAAACAGATGTAGGACATGACTAATCTAATCCTAAACAAAAATTAAAGCATGATGGCATTAAAGTTAGATAAGTTTGACCTATATAAAGAGAACATGAATCTTCACATTCCCAACCACGTCTCTTGTGCTAAGATACCATAGATATTGCTTTTTCAAAATCATGAACAGACTTTGCCAATAAAGCCATCTCCACGTTAAACCCTTTTGCTTTGCCTTGAAATAGTTCTTAGAAGTTAAGTAGACATTAAAAATAAGTTATTCCCAATTAAAAAATTAAGCATAAGTTATTAATCTTAAATGGTGGCCAACACAATTCAAAGCATACCACATCAATGATTATGTTTGTTCAACATTAAAACAATGCTAGAATGGAGGGGCATAAAGCATTTGAACCAAAATAGATAGAAGATTGAAAGTAATCACCAACCTTAGAATATCTATCAGTCCACTAGTGAACTTCTGACCAATGGACATGTGATAAGGAAAGGACCTTGTAGCCTCCTCTAAGTCAAATGGATTGTCTATGCACATGGCAGCTGTAAGCGATGTATTCTCTCTAGCTTCTGCCAAGTACTTCATCAACATGTTTGCACCATATTCCCAGCCAATGGCCATCAATGTAATCCATGGCCTTGCCTTATTGATGAACTGTATAGCTGTCGAGATATCATCGCTGTCAGCAGCTGTAAATAACCTGCAGAAAATAGAATAGTAAAGAAGCTCCTACTATTAGCACATTTAAAAGAAACCTGTATTAGACGATTCTCCTATCCATGTACCTGAGCATGAGATTGATTAAAATTTACCATGAAAACAACTACTTTGAAGTAAAAGCGGCAAGGTTTCCTCCTATGCCCTCACCAATGAATTTTAATATATATATATATATATATATATATTAAAAAAATGGTCATTCCTAATTCACCCCACACATCTGGAATGCGATCCCCCATTGCTTGACGTGGTGAAACAAAAAACCATGTAAAGTATATGTCATGGTAAGAACATGGAAACACATACTTACAAAGATGCCCTTAAATCAATGTCATAGTAGTGAAGCTAAAATTTTCTTAATAGTGACTTATGAACAATTATGAAGCATATATAAATCATTAAACAAACTTTTTTAAAAATCAATTACATAGATAACAAATACTCACAAAGCCTTGGCAGTTTCTCAAAATTATCAAAGGAAATAGAAACTCAACCACAAAGCCTTGGCTATATTTGTCCATTTTCACCACCCTTTCTTCTACCAAAGTTCCAGACTTGTCCTGTAAATTCACCTACTCAGCTGCCCTATTTTCAATTGATATAATGGTGGTTAGGATGTTGATATAAGGCTTTGAGCAAAGCACCTTCAATGAGGAACTCACTTTTAGCGTCTAAGGGCCTCATTTCGGTGCCTCTCAGCTTGGGAAATTAGGCATTGGCGACTTAAGGTCACCTTTTGCTTTTGATTACAATAGTCCAAACCGAGTGGTGAAAGGAGGCAGAATATCCACAATTTATAACCAAGGATAAACACTCAAACAGGGTATAATCAAGCCAAGTATCACATGTGTATGAGATACAAATTGCAATGCATGACAACTCCGTGTAATGTCAAGCAATATAAAGTTTGCATTAAAGAGCATCAAAACCCAGCCATTGTTACACTACACCATTGCATTGCCCTATAACTTGTATATTGCAGGCAGTAAAAAAAATCAGCATAGGCCTTTTGCATAAATCAACACATAATGAATGACTCTAAATGGTTTTCTAGCAAAATCCTGCTGATGACATTAGCATGAAGCAACGTAGTAACCATAACAAACAACAATTAAACTTCCTCAGCTCCAGGGTTCAATTCTTGTTTCAAACCTAAATTGCTCAATTTTGTTCCAGATAATAGAAAATAAATAAATAAATTGTTGTAATTCTGTCAAATTTATCATTGCTCTCCATATGCAGAATCCCACTAAGACCTATTTAAATTGCCACAATTAAAAGCGCAACCACCATTCAAAAATTTGAGAGATAAGTAGAATAATTAATCGATATTTAGTTATAAAAAAAAAAAAAAAAAAAAAAAAAAGGACAGACGAAGCAGAAGAAGTTACCCATGACTGGATTAGATTATAACTGCCCATATGCAAAAATCATCTTTCACCATTGTCATCCAAAAATCTCTACTTAAATCTCAAATCATGAACCTAGAATCACAGAAATCACAGGTCCTCTTCTTTGGATTGCTCTTTCTCTTGCTAAAATTTGATATATTGAAAGGAACCAAAATTAAGGGAGAACCTATATTAGGGTTTTGAGTATTGATAAAAACCAATTCTAAATTAAAACAAAATCTGAACCAATTTCATAAATCAAAACCAAACAAAATAGCCGAACCTAAATCCTATTAAACACCCAAAATTAATATAAAAGATTATACCTATAGCCGTTGGTTGTGAGGCGAAGCGTTTGTGGCTTAGTTGAATTCGTTTACCATCACAGGGGAAGAGAGAAAGATCTGCGTCTAGCTTGTTGGGTTGAGTTTGCGTTTGAAGGAGACAGAGACTGAGAAAAAGGTTTTTGTATTGGGTTTTGTTTAGGGGTTGAATTTGCGCTTGAAGGAGAGACAAAGAGAGAGAAATAGGTTTTCATATTGGGTTATGTTTAGGGGTTGTTACTCTGTTGAGTTTGCGTTTGAAGGAGAGACAGAGACTAAGAAATAGGTTTTTGTATTGGGTTTTGTTTAGGGGTTGAACTGAGTAAATTTTGCCGGGTTTGTTTTGGGGAGAAATAGTTACGGTGTTTAGGGTTTTATTTTTGATAGTTTTTAGACCCCTTAAAACACAAACAAATTAACCTAGGTAATTAGCCAAGTGATTACTTAGTCAAATTAACAAGTCTAGGTTAACACAAATATATCATATCATGCATAGCAGCGGAAAATAAATAAGACAATGATATGATCACCCAGGAAAACCAACCGGTAAAAACCTGGGGAGGATTTGACCTAGCTATCCTCAAGGTAAACCTGAATCCACTATCTTGAAAGAATCGAAGTTCATACAAAAGGACTTACAAGCACCCCCGCTCGACTTCCTAATGCTACCAACCAGTAGAACTTACTGACACGACCACGTGCAAGCTCCGAATCCACGGACTCCTTCTTTCTTGGATTCCCACCAGCTACAAGCACCCCCGCTTATGTATTCTTTAAGCTTTAATGGCATCAACTGTTTTGATCATCAAGGTGTAGAGAATATCTCCTCCTTGAAAACCCTAAGTTTGTGTAAAGGAAAGCTCCTCTAGATCTCACAAGAGATTTACACAAACCGTAATATGAGCAACACTAAAACATGGCTAGGGTTTGCCTTTTATACTTAGGACAAATAAGAAACCCTAAAAACATTTTAAAACAACTAGAGCTGAGTTTGAAAATTCTGCAGAAAAGCGATCTGCCCGAACTTCGATCGATCGAGCCTAAGCTCGATCGATCGAGCCAGGCCGAAAGTCACAGTGCTTTCTGCTTTACACTCAATTCCAACTTTACATTGACATACAACTTTGAGCTAGCTTTAAACACTTCTAAACACATTGTTTTGATCATGGTTTGCCAACAATACAAATTAGAGTTCTAAATACATAAAATCCTAAACTTTAGAACCTAACAAACTCTCCCTTTGGCAATCTGTGACAAAACACAACTTAAAAGCTCAAAGTTTACAAAATGAAAAGCTCTTTACAAAATAATGCTCATAAACCAAATTCAATCCTAACTACTATCCATCAGTTACAAGTGTAGACAGCAGCTCAATTGAATCAACCTGTATATTTCCTGAAACACTAAACAAAATGCATAACCGCATGTGTGACAGAAAAACAAAAACAGTAAATCAACAAATATGCAATCTAACTCTCCCCCTAAGTTAGATACATCAAAAACAATGTTAACTCAAAGTTAACTCCCCCTAAACAGAACATTCTTGTATTTTCCACACATTTCATCTCAATCTCTCCTCCCCTTTTTTGTCACGCATTGACAAAGACAACTCAAACAAAGAGTTGACAGAAAACATACGCAACAGAGTAAGAGAAAATAGAGAAAGAAGGGAACACAAAACAATTCAACTCTATAGGAAATAGAGACAACTCCCTCTATGAACAACAAATGTTAAAAACAAGCTTCTCCCCCTATAAAAATAGGAAAAGCAAAACAAGTTTTGGGAAAAACAGTTTTAGGGAAAAATAAAGGGGTTGGGATAAATAAAAAGAAACAAACCAAGTTTTAAAAAAAAACAAAGTTGAGGATACACATGAAGAAAAAATATTCTCTCTTTCAATAAAATGCAAACATGGCACTATGTGACCCATAAACAGTTGCATGAGTAGAGAAAATATTTGCACATTGATTATCCATCATATCTCTTAAGAAAATAATTTTCTACAATTCACACATAAAAATAGCATATACTAGAAAGTACATAACTCAAAAATTAATCAATCAATTTTTAAATCAAGTTGAGTACCCAATTTAGCAAAGTGTATGCATGTTATGTGTGAAAACAATGAGAGGTATGACTGCAAAACTGCAAGATGGATACAAAAAATTAATGCAATACATGTGAATCCTAAACATAAATGATGCATGAAGAAAAATTGGTCAAATACTTAAAAACTCCTCAAAGCATAGTATTTCAAGAATGAAATGCATGAGTATGAGATTAAATTTTTTTCAAAAATACTTGAATTCAATCCAGATTTTTCAAAAACAAGTTTTTCAATCAATTTGTCCTCAAATCTCAAACTTTAAACATATTTGCATCAAAATCAAGGAACTTTAATCTTGGATGGCCACAACAAGATCACACACAATATAATGTACCAAGTTTAACAAAGAGTAACTTGTGTAGTGTGTGCAACTAGCAAAATCTTGAGATACATGTGAGGTGATATGTAAATAGCAATCAATCACAAAGTTTACAAAATTCATCACAAAGAATTTAAAAGAGACTATCACCTAAAGAGTTACATCATATAACTCCCACATCTCCTAGAAAACAAGCTTGCAATCATATAAGTTTCTTGATTTGCCTCATATTGTACACACCAATTTTAATTATGTGATTTGGCATCAAGCCTAATAATACACACCAATTTTAATCATTAAGCAATTAAACCGAGGCTACACCTTATGTTCTTTTTGTGCATGTACTACACTTTCTTATTATATGCACTAAGGTGTTCATGATTGGCTAGTGAACAGTGGTGAGATGGTTATTTATGCCTTTCTCTAAAAGTTCAAGTCCAACATTTAAAAACATGTGACTTCAAGATTAAGACATAGTTATAAAAAACCATCAACATCTTTCCCACACAACATGCACTACAAAGTTTCAACTAGTAAAGTGTAATAAATAAGCTCATCAAAGCTAAATAAGGTACATAAACTTGTTATGTATAGATAATATGGTCAATCCTTGATTATAAATCCAAGATGTGAAATACAAAACACAAAAATCTTTTTGGTTTAAAAAAATTTATGACCAAAAACAAAAAGCACACATTATGCTAAATGAACAATGCAAATGCAATGCATGACAGTGCTTAACTAAGCTATAGAGAGTACACAAACAAGAAATATCAATTTCTTAATTAACCCATGAGTACATGTACAAACTAGTACATACTCATACAAAATCAAAAATAGCTTAGCACATATATAACACATACTATTCAAGTTTCTCCACAATGTCAAGTATGTTCTAAATCAAGAGAGAGATATCATAATTCATGTAATCCTCAAGAAAAATAAAACAAGACTCAAAATAAAATATTTTTGTCTTTTTGAAAATTTTCAATGTTTTTGGAATTTTTTTTTATTTAAAAAAAACTATAAAAAAAAAAAAAAACAAAACAACCAAAAACAAAAACAAAACATGTCCACAAACAATTGAAAGAATTAAATCAGGGACAAGTCAGCAACACTCACCTTGGAGAATCTTTTCTCACCCATCTAGCACGAGTCTTCAGCTTTGTAGGTGAAAATCCATGAGAAGTAGAGTGTATTTGAGGGATTACACCAATCTTCTGAGAAAGACTAAAATCCTGCAAATTCCTTTCACAAGCCAACAAGCTTAAATTTTTCAAAATAATATGAAACAATTTATATGGACTTATGGCAGGAGAAATATCATCACAAATTCTAGACTGAAACACAGAATGCTTAAATTTCAGTTTATGACAATTAGGACGAATGTGACCATGGACACCACAAAAGTGACAAACAGGAACAAATTTAGGAACATCAGTATTCCTAACAACAAATCTAGTCTTAGATTTTGGTTTTTGTCTCAACAAAGAACAATTTGGTCTAATATGACCAATAACACCACAAATGTGACAAGTAGGCACAAAAACAGATTTATTATGCTCTCTAACAGTAGGTTTAGACTTAGGTTTAGAAACTTCAGCGTCTACATCAAAACTTTTACCTTTGTCTAACCTAGCAAAACAAGCCTTTTCTTTATTATTCCTCTTAAAAGGAGGGATATAAACTTTTTCAGTTTTAGGCTTAAGAGAAACAGAAACACTTCTGTTATCAACAGTAGACTTGGTACAAGTCAAATTTTCAATTTTAGCTTTAGATTCAACTAACTCTTGTTCCAAGCTTTTCATCATCTCATCTTGAGAGGAAATTTGATTTCTCAAAAATTCATTCTTTTTGTTAGATTCATCTAATCTAACAACCAATTCCTCTTTTTCAAGATTAGCCAATTTTAACTCTTCCTTGAATTTCGTAGCAATTTTCATAGATTTCAATAATTCCTTACGAAGAGTTTCACAGGCATCAATAAAATCAGCAGAAGCATGAGCAGAAACATGATCAGAAAGACACTTCAAATTATCCATGACAACAGGGGTCAAGGATCAGCTCTTAGATCAAAAGATTTAAAACAAAAGAGCAACCTGCTCTGATACCACTTGATAGTTTTTAGACCCCTTAAAACACAAACAAATTAACCTATGTAATTAGCCAAGTGATTACTTAGTCAAATTAACGAGTCTAGGTAAACACAAATATATCATATCATGCATAGCAGCGGAAAATAAATAAGACAATGATATGATCACCCAGGAAAACCAAACCGGTAAAAACCTGGGGAGGATTTGACCTAACTATCCTCAAGGTAAACCTGAATCCACTATCTTGAAAGAATCGAAGTTCATACAAAAGGACTTACAAGCACCCCCGCTCGACTTCCTAATACTACCAACCAGTAGAACTTACTGACACGACCACGTGCAAGCTCCGAATCCACGGACTCCTTCTTTCTTGGATTCCCACCAGCTACAAGCACCCCCGCTTGTGTATTCTTTAAGCTTTAATGGCAGCAACTATTTTGATTATCAAGGTGTAGAGAATATCTCCTCCTTGAAAACCCTAAGTTTGTGTAAAGGAAAGCTCCTCTAGATCTCACAAGAGATTTACACAAACCACAATATGAACAACACTAAAACGTGGCTAGGGTTTACCTTTTATACTTAGGACAAATAAGAAACCCTAAAAACGTTTTAAAGCAACTAGGGCTGAGTTGGAAAATTCTGCAGAAAAGCGATCTGCTCGAGCTTCAATCGATCGAGCCTAAGCTTCAATCGATCGAGTCAGGCCGAAAGTCACAGTGCTTTCTGCTTTACACTCGATTCCAACTTTACATTGACATACAACTTTGAGCTAGCTTTAAACACTTCTAAACACATTGTTTTGATCATGGTTTGCCAACAATATAAATTAGAGTTCTAAATACACAAAGTCCTAAACTTTAGAACCTAACAATTTTTTTTTAATAGTTTTATTTTTTTTTTAAATAATGATGATGTGGAAAAATGTGGAAGCTTGAAAAGTTTCGTTTTTATATATATACTAGTCGCTAACCCGTGCGATGCACGAGAATAGCTACGAGATGAGTTTCAGAGGAAAAATAGTAATGTTTTTTTATTTATTAGTTTTTTGTGAGAATGAATAAGAGATATAATGTTGCGTCTCTAATTTAATTTGTATTGTATATATAGATATAGATATAGATATATATATATATATATATATATAAGATAAATTGTAAAATATATACCAAAAGGTACCTATTGAAAGGTTATAACCATTCAAATTAGATTACCAAAAGGTGCCTATTGAACGAAGAGGCATTTATTGACCGAAGAGGTGTCTATTGAATGAAAATGTGCGTATTAACCGAAAAGACAAATGTTGAAAGGTCATAATCCTTTGGATATAAATAGTAGTTCATATTCATTTAGTAACTTCTTCTCAACTTCTCCTCTTTCTTTTTCTTAGAAACACAAGAAACTTGGTTGTATTTTCCAAAATTGTTATTTGTAAATGGGGGTTTTTTTTTTTTTTTTGGTTAAAAAAAGCGGAAAGGTTCAGGGATCAAACCGCACCAACAAACAAGAGTAGCAGCAATAATACTAAACAATTTTTTCATTTGGTAACTTCTTTTTAACTTTCTCTCTTTCACTTTTTTTTTTTTTTTTTTTTAACTTCTTCATTTGGCAATTGCCCCCTGACCCCGCCCAAATAGTGACAAATAATTTTGTAAGTATGAATAAAGACCAATAGATAGCATCAAAGATATTAAATTGTATTAACCGTAATCAGTACCTACTGGAAAAGAATTATAAAAATTGCTTCTTTGTATTCCATAATCAACAGAAAAGCATTTTTTTTATTAAAAAAAAAAGAAAAAAAAAATCAAGCCACATGCCCATATACCATTCACTTAACCCTTGGAACCTGCCACTATAACCGCAATTTCCTATTCAAGTGTGATATTGATATATCATTCACTTCTTTCTTATTACTTCAATTTTCTTTTACAATTTTTACGTATTTTTCTTTTATTTTTCTCCTCAATGACAGTTTTTTATTTTAATATATGCATCTTATGTGAAACAATGAGTAGATACTGAAACTTAACGGAAAAATAAAAAGGCACAATACTAAAACTTAACAGAATAAAGAAAAATCACAACTGTTCAGAGTTTTAAAGTATATATGTGGCATTAATTTATGTAGCCAATAAACAATATATGTACAAATCTTTGTGTGAATGTATATGAGAAAGAAAGTAAAACTTACAGATCAAATGAATACAGAATGGTTGATATAAAACTGACCAAGATAAAATGATGAACAACACGTAGAAGAAGCAATACAATCTTCGTGCACAACAAATAGAATTGTGTGTGTGTGTCTCTCTCTCTCTGAAGACCCTTATGAATGAATGAAAAAACTAACTTTTTAAAATGAAATGAGGGATGCCTATTTATAGGAACACTGACACCGGTTCGGAATAGGTGTAACTGTGAATAGACATATTGAAAAGGCATAACTGTTCAATGTTTTAAAATGTAAATGTGGCTGTAATTTATGTAGCCACGTGGTGTAATGAGAAGCAGTCAACAAAAAGTCAAATGTTTCGGCTATTAGTTATTATATATAGATAAAGAATAGGCTAGATAAATCTGGGAATAAACCTTTCACGTTTTGCACAAAAACACCCCCCTTTGACAACGTTCTTTTTTCTTTTTTGGTTTAGTCATCTTCTTTGTTTTGTTTTTTCTTCCAATCTTCTCATTAATTTCTCTTTTTTTTTTTCTTTTTTTTCATCGTTTTTTTGTCTCTTCTCATTTATTGTATGTGTTCTCCATTTTTTTTTTTTTTTGTTATTTGTTTGGGCTTTTTTCCTCTCATCAGATATATTTTTTTAAGCATTCGTCGTCACTTTTGGGTTGCTATATGAAAAAAAAAAAAAAAAAAAAAAAAAAAAAAAAAGTGCCTATCCATACACAAATTTCAAATAAAAATATAATTCATTAATTTTTATTATCTAATAGGGGTATGAAAGTGAATTTATATAAACTATATGTATTTGAATGAGATATATTTTTATTTGAACTATGATTTGATATATATATATATATATATATATATATGATTTTAGACAATCTAACTATGTTTTGACTTGTGGGTTCCAGTTAACTCAACTAGTAAAGTCTCTGATGGTTGTATAAGAGATCTGGGGTTCTATCCCCCTGCCTACACCAAAAACTAATTGGTGTTTTTGTCTGATGATAATGAGCTGTACTCTCTCCAAAAAAAACTATGTTTTGACTCTAATACCCAAATAATGGGGGTTATTCATTGGTATTCAATGGATTATAAGATAATTTCTTACAAATTTTTTAAAATATCAACTAGTTTTTTTCCAAAATGGTGTAAAATGCTTTTTCTATTTCATTTTAATATTTAACACAGGTTCTGGCTCCAGTAAAAGCATTAACAGTCCAATTCCCATAAAATCACTTTTGTTGATATCAATCATCAAATCAATGATGGGGTAGTACAGGAATTCATAAAACCAGCACTTACCTATTACTTCTGAACTTTCAAAATTATTCTCTTTCAGTCTTCTGAATCACCATGAGCTTAGCACTTCTACACCGGCAGTTCAATCTCTCTTCCTCCTCCGATGGTGTTATTGGTCTCTTTGTGAGGATTGCTCCTCTATAGCCCTGTATCATTTGTTTAATCCACGGTTAGTTTTCACCATTGTCATTTCTGATATTTCTCAATTCACTTCACTGTCTTCCTTCTTCATCCCCATCATCCTCATTGCTGTTAATGATGTCAAGAAATGTTTGTTTTACAATTCTGTCCTCCAAACTGTGGAAAGAGATGACAGCAAGCCTACCACCAGGTGCGAGGCAATCAAAACAAGAATAGAGCGAATCCTTCAGCGTCTTTAGTTCATTATTAACAGCTATCCTCAGAGCTTGAAACACCCTGGTTGCCGTCTTTATCCAACCTTGCCTCCCTCCTGTAGCAATCAAATTAAAATTGAAAGTTCAAAAACGTGTAAAAACACCTTTGAACGTTTAGACCTCCAAATTACAACTTAACCAATTCAAGCAATATGTCAAACAACTAGTGTGCGGAAACTTAACATATGCTATAATATGAAATTGGTTAAAACCTATCTAAGCCATAACAAAATAAAATCCACAGCAGATAATAAAAAGGCAAAGATAGAGAGGAAGGAAGATGCAAACACAAAGACAACACGCGATGTGTTATCGAAGAGGAAACTGAAGCCCTCGGCGTAAAACCTCTCCGCCGCCCTCCAAGCGGTAAACAATCCACTAGAAAATACAGTTGGGATACAAGGACAGCAATAGACCCTCCAAACCTAATCTATCCAGTGCACCTAAGCCCTCCAAGCTTCTTGCTCCAACGAGGTTACGCCAAACCTTTTTCTTTTCTAGCTTCCCGGATTCCGCTACTAGACCGTAGCATCAACCAATGAAGATTGGTTCCTTCCTAACTGCTTCCCAGAAATCCAAACAGCAGTCTCACAATAATGATGATGGTGAGAACCTGGTTTGGTATAATGCCTCTCAAGGATTTGACAATGGAGAGGAAGAGAGTTGAGGAATTTGAAGAGACTCTAAGGTAGAGATTGTGGGTGAAACAATCTGGTTTTTCTTTAGGGTTTCTCTCTCAAAATTCTCTCTGGAAGCTCTCTTTCAATCGTGGGTAAAATGGGTATTTATACTGGAGTGGGAGAGGAATGTGAAACGTCAGGTTTTACAAAAACAGGGGTGGCTCGCGGCTTGACTAAGTCGCGAGATCCAGTCGTGAGATAACCGTATAGCCAGTTGTCCTGTTTTGTCCTGTAGTGCTCCAGCTAGCATGACTGTTCATCTTCCAGCATGCTTGGCACGTGTGCTGCTTCTGGCGGCTTGCAGCCGCGAGTTACCCGCGAGTCCCAGCCGCGAGTCTCTGTTTTCTTGCACACTCTTGAGCAATCTTCACTCTATCTCACTCACTACCCTTACATCAAACCCACCTAAATACAGGGTTACTAAATGCTGAATTACAAGCAAATTTGGCACGGAATAAAGCCAATTAGATGATTGAATAAATTCAACCTTACAAAAATATTGACTTAAATGCTTTTCCCATTGTTAGTGGGGAGATTTTTTGAATCCCCTAGTTACGGGAAGAGATATGGGCCAAGTGCACAGTAGGCACATTACTTGTTTGGAGTGTTTCTAGTAAAGGTACCATATATTTAGAAGGGATATAGAAGGCAAAGTCAAAAGAAAACCACCATGGAAGAAGGGTAAGAAAACTACCTCTAGTCCCAGGAGTTGCATTCCGAATAAGATCTGCTACTTCGCCAGTTGTATGCAACCCACCATGTAATCGACTTTAACAATTTTTTTCTGAAGAGAGCGCCAATTGCTTTCCTCCCCATATTCCCGCAATATCCGTCCCACTTCAGTATCTGGCCAAGAATTTAAAACGTCTTCTGCTCTCAGACTTGCCTGTCATTGGCCTGTTCCAATCAGTTAATTAGACACAAATTTAAAATTAATATTTAGTGAGCAAACATAGGAAACAAAGAGACCAATTCACTCATTCCCCCAACAAGCAATGATATCGAATTACACCAAGACAATGCCTAGGGTGGAAAAAAAAAAAAAAAAAAAAAAAAAAAACATGTATATTGAAAAGGAAAGCAGAAACTGTTCATGGGAATTCTAGTATGGAAAACAGTGGTACAGAAATCTACACATCTAAGCATTTTTAAGGGGGGAAAAAGGTAAAAAAGATCAGAAAAAACTTTGCTCAACCTATAATTGAGGTGTCTGCATGCAGTATGTGGAACAAGATTGTAGGCTTGGCATAATGCTTTCTGGTGCCATGTAATCTAATTTTTAAGTAAATTAAAGACTGTCACTAGGTATGGATAATTTATAGCCTAATTTCCTTCAAAAAAAGGAAAGGAAGGAAAACTAAAGACCAAGAACACCTCCAAGAATTGTATTAGTGTGTTAATGGATTTATGTATCTGTTTCTTGTGTCAATACTCCTGCTTTTCTCACCAGAAAAACCCATTTCAGACATCATCATTAGTCACATGGTTCACTATAAAATAATTAAACCTTGAAGCTCCTTAACTCTTCCCCTTTTATTGTCCTATCTTCTTGGCATCAGCTTCCTAACTTTCTCCTTTGTATTTCAGATGTTAAGTGGCATCATGCACTCTGATCCTTTGATCCTCAAAAAGAGCTTTCTTCTCTCTTTTATCTTATTATTGTTATTCCTGAAACTTGTCTCATCTCACTTAAGCAGATAACTTACTAGTACTACTACTACGACTACTAGATCTCACAAATGACTTACTATTACTACTACTACTAACTGTTTGGAAAGCAAAATAACTTACTATCTAACAACTACTACTACTCACAAATGAGGCTATTTGAAAAGTAGAACAACATACTATCTAACTACTAGATCTCAGCTAGAAAGTCATATCCTTTCTCACCATTTGTGATTTAATTCATTAACAAATCCCACTTATATAAATAATAATAACCAAATTTCACTCTTACATATCAGACAATGTATATAATTAAAATATCTTCTCAGCCCTAAAGACTAAAGAGACCTCAAGGGCATTGATAGGATGACAATTATTTACAAGTTGTTGGAAAGCTTAAACCCACTACTTATTCTTTAGATTTCATTTCTTAAAATCTATTATTTCCATGTTATCTTTATCCTCTTTTTCAAACTGTAACACTACTTAAATCTAAGGCCAATGAGCTGTTGCTCAACGAGCACCTCCTCCCCTAGCAAGTGCTAAGTGGAAAGTGAGGTCCTAAGTTCAAGACCTACTGGGTGCGCATGTAACTTACTCAAAAATAAAAAATAAAAAATAAAAAGAGCCTTAAATGTAAGTGCTGTCTACATTTTTCTTTTAATGAAGAGCTGTCAAAATGCCAAAACAATGAAAAACCCACTTGTACTTGATACAAATAAAGTTGAAATATTGCTGACACTAATCACAGTTCTACCTTTTTAGTCTAAAGGAGTATTTTCAATTTGATGATTTCATCAAATAAATAAATAAATAAAGAGTAAATTCAACTATTGGTATTTTCTTGTCTTCATCAATGCATTTAATTGTTTTGATTGTACATCACTAAACTTCTTTGAGGCCTATCAGCTGAATATAATAAAGTTAAAAAAAATTAAAAAATAAAAAATAAAAATCTGTGGAGAGCCTTATTGTTACCTGAGGATCCATTCGCATATCAAGAGGTCCATTACCAAGTACACTGAACTCTCTTTCGAGATCGTTCACATGTCCGAAAGAGAAGGCATTCAAAACAAAATAATATTATGTAATGCATAGGAATTAGACTTCCCCCCAAGCAAAGAGCAAAGTACAAAACTGCCAATCTTAATTGTAGAAGACTGGCACTAATTAACGATGATGAAATAAAAAGAAAAGCAACCTGTTGCTGCTTTTTAAAAAGAAAAGCAACCTGTTGCTGCTTTTTAAAAAGAAAATGCAAAAAATGAAAAATATAATATAATATGATGGGTAAGAAATTGTGCAACATTTGGGCCTGACGGATTCAAAATCATGGGCCGACATTAAGCAGGGGCCCAAGGCTTAGCCTCGCTTGAAATGCTTGATACACACGTTTAAAATCCAAGGGAATCCCAGAAAATCAGGAGGTCCGCGCAAGGGCAATTCTAAAAGATCCGCCTTAATGAAGAGACTCACTCTATAAGGAAATATTTGTCCATCACGTTTGGGATTTCAGGAAGAAGAGTCCTACAAGGAGAAGACTTCTAGTCCAATGAGGAAAGACCGACTTTCTTCTACTATAAAAGCTTGAATACTCTCGCAAACCAAGGTACGCAAAAAACGCCCTCTCTAGCATTCTAGAGTTGAGAACAATTCTAACTTGATCGTCGGAGGGTATTTGGTCGACACCACACCGGTGCCCACAACGAGATCACTTTCTTTTTCTTTGCAGGTTGCTAGTTGTAGCGAGCGTGGACTGTGCGGCTCACTAGTGATTTCACGGCTTCATCATAATATAATATATACAAGAACCAAAAACCAAAATTGTAAAAGATGGAAAGCAACACAACAGTCAACAGCGACAGAAAGTAGAAATACGAAAGCAAGGTACAAGAAATGAGAATGTGGTTGAAAAGATGAGAATGATGGCTGTTGCTGCTTTAAAAAATAAAAAAATAATAAAAAAAAATAAAAAAAAAATAAAAAAAAAATAAAAAAAAAATAAAATAAAAAAAAACACAAGCTTTCAAAAAAACAAAAACTCTGAGATGGACGGCGAGATGATGACGGGATAAAGAACTCTGAGATGTTCTGCGGTGTCTCTGTGGATGGCGATCAGACCTGTCTCTCTTCTTTGTTCTTTTTGCGTTTGGGTGATTGAGTTAGTTTTAAAAAGGCACCTAACTCTCATGTGACTGTTTCATTAGTGTTTTAACATGAAACTAAATAGAGTATTAATTTGACAATTAAGAATAGTTTAAGGAGTAAATTGGCGATAAAAAAGTTAGAGGAGGGTGTTTTGGCCACTAATCCAATTAGGGGGTATACGGGCATTTTTCCTTATAAGAATACAACTATTTTTTCTATAATTTGTAGGAGTAAAGTTAACATCCTCTGCTAACTCTACCGTATAGAATTCTTTAAATCTTTACTCTTCATTTATCTAATAAAAGGTCAAAGTTTATAGCACTTCATCAATTCATTAATATAACCATAAATATAAAATAAATAAACTTACAAACTCAAACTTACTCCCACTTAAGGTGAAGGTGACCAAGAATTTAAAAGAAAAATATATATATAAATACATACATACATATATGAATTGGTATACCAATGATATGAAAGTTACAAAAGTTCGATGTTTTCAACAATATTTTACAATTTAGATTTAGAAGAATCAAAAGGATCATTTAAAAAGACTGGAATATGGAGAGAGTCTATAGACAAAAAAAATCCACAACTTTTGATCGATGTGGCAATTTTTTTTTTTTTTTTTTTTTTTGAGGAATTGATGTTGCAGATCATTAGTGGTAATTAAATAAAGAAATGATATTAATGGTGTTCATAACATTAACAGTGAAATATGTCATAAATTCCATCCTCATCACTGCTGTTTAGTGCCTCATCCCATTTTGTTTGGCATTGCCATTACTTTTTCACCAAAATGTTAAAACTGTTTATTTTTTACTGAAAATATTAAAACTCTTGAGCATATATGAATTGGTACATTCGGCACCTCCAAAATTGTTTTCTAATCCTTCGGGAGAGGGGGAGGGACTGCTTTGGCAAGGAGAAGGTGGTAATCAATAAATGTTGACCCTTATTTTAGTGGTTATATTAGTGGATTAATGATGGTGGCGGCTCTAGGATTTCTTTTTGAGAGGTTCATTAAGAAGCTTAAGTTAAATACTAAAATTTAATAAAAAAGAGAACCTAAATATATCAAAGGGAAAAAAAGGTACACGCAAATACATGAAGTTTTACAATTTTCTTCTACAAGTTTTCATTTTTTGAAATCTCTACATGATAATTCATTATGAGTTGTTATTATTTATTCAATTTAGGTAGGTGTAACCATTTTTTTTTTTAAAGTTTGTATACAATTTTTATTTTTATGCAATTTTCATTGTTTTTATAAAAATATTTAAAAACAAAATACATGAAGTTTTACAATTTCCTTCTACAAGTTTTTTTTTTTTTTGAAATCTCTACATGATAATTCATTATGAGTTGTTATTATTTATTCAATTTAGGTAGGTGTAACCATTTTTTTTTTTAAAGTTTGTATACAATTTTTATTTTTATGCAATTGTCATTGTTTTTATAAAAATATTTTAAACTGAATGACAAAACACAACCCACATGCATTGAATTAATTATTAACCCAAAGAGTAACACGCATCCATACATATATAAATAATACACTATGTGTTTACTTAACCAATCAAATGCTTAAATAATCACTAATTTTACTTTCTTTCTTTTTTAAATCACTAACTTTATAACAAGATATTGTTATAACCTGATAACAATACACACATATAATAAACCTTCTATATTTATTAATTATTAAATTATATAAATTTATATTATACACACACACACACATTCACACAAATGACATTATAACAAAATAAATAAATAATGCACACAATCAATATCAGACACACATTCACATACTTAATATATATATATATATATATATATAAAATATAAAAGTCAAAGTTGAGAAAAAGAAATCCGATTGGATTATTGTTGTTATCTAACTTTGCGCCATGTATCCTATTTAAGTATTTTTCAATTTTTAGTCTTGGTGAGTTAATGTTGTGCAAAAGATAAAGAGTCTAATATAAATAAACCATCAAAAACCCAATAAAAAAGAAAGAAAGAGAAAACTTGTGTATATCCAGAAAAAAAATAACTAAAATAAAAAAATAAGAGGGAGAGAGAGAGAGAGAGTAAAACTCATCAATGACTTAAAAAAATAATTCTTATACAAGGTATAATTTGAACTTATATATATATATGTGGGGCCCAAATAGTTCGTGGGCCGGGCCCGTTTATCCGTGAAGGGGGCCAGAGGTCCAAGCCAAGGAAAGGCTATAGTCCAAGCTCGGTGGGATAACCTTGCAATTCAGCCGAGGACAGTTCCGTCCTCGGCAAACCCAACGTCCCACCAAAGAGAGGAGCAAAAACGGTATAAGACTAAGTTTGAAAGAAAATCTAAAATATCTGTGGAAAGCTGCCCTTACTACCATTTAATGTTCTGCACCTGACGGAGCCGAGTTCTTTGGCTTTTACAACCACCCCCAACGACTTTGGGTATGGGCTGATGGGACAAGTATCAGTCTTGGAAAATTTAATCCTACACGTGGGCGAAGGACAGTGGACACGGGCTAATATAAAAGGAACAGTGAGTAATCTATAGAGGGGGCTGGGAAAAATTGCCAAGAAACCAGAGCCTCCCAGCCCACCTCCAGGAGAAAGACACCAGGGGTGTAGGTCCCTTAACCTTGTATGAACGCCATGAAAAACCCACCACCTGGTGATCAAGGCCTAGCCTTTCAAACCCACGCTCTACAAATGATATTGTTTGGGCCTTTTCACGTGCGAATCCAACATAGTTAGGTTCGTTACGATTCGTGTCCTTACAATTGGCGCCGTCTGTGGGAAAGGCTTGTGTGTTGGCACAGACGGTGGGTTGAGAGAGTTCCCTTGTCATTTCTAACCATGGGTTATAGAGTTCTAGTATAAAGTCCTTTTAGGGGCTACGTTTATTAACTAGGGGCTTGGCTGAGGAGCTACCTCCCCTAAAACCAAGGTCCCCCGTAACGAGTAAACTAGGCGCTTGGTAGCGTTGATCGTAAGGATAAACTCTAGGGGCTTGGCTGAGGAGCTACCTCCCCCAAAGCCAAGGTCCCATGCAAAGGGAAAACTAGGTTTTGGACAGAACCAAGGCATTGCATAGTCCTCGGACTCAAGCCTATGGGAAAACCAACTACCTGGATGTGGAAAACTAGGTTTTGGACAGAACCAAGGCATTGCATAGTCCTCGGACTCAGCCTATGGGAAAACCAACTACTGGATGTGGGAAAACTAAGGTTTGGACAGAACAAGGCATTGCAAAGTCCCCTCGGACTCAAGCCTATGGGAAACCAACTACCTGGATGTGGAAAACTAGGTTTTGGACAGAACCAAGGCTTGGCAATAGTCCTCGGACTCAAGCCTATGAGAAAACCAACTACCTGGATGTGGAAAACTAGGTTTTGGACAGAACCAAGGCATTGCATAGTCCTCGGACTCAAGCCTATGGGAAAACCAACTGCCTGGATGTGGAAAACTAGGTTTTGGACAGAACCAAGGCATTGCATAGTCCTCGAACTCAAGCCTATGGGAAAACCAACTGCCTGGATGTGGAAAACTAGGTTTTGGACAGAACCAAGGCATTGTATAGTCCTCGGACTCAAGCCTATGGGAAAACCAACTACTTGGATGTGGAAAACTAGGTTTTGGACAGAACCAAGGCATTGCATAGTCCTCGGACTCAAGCCCATGGGAAAACCAACTACCTGGATGAGGAAAACTAGGTTTTGGACAGAACCAAGGCATTGTATAGTCCTCGGACTCAAGCCTATGGGAAAACCAACTACCTGGATGAGGAAAACTAGGTTTTGGACAGAACCAAGGCATTGCATAGTTGCATAGTTCTCGGACTCAAGCCTATGGGGAAACCAACTACTTGGATGAGGAAAACTAGGTTTTGGACAGAACCAAGGCATTGCATAGTCCTCGGACTCAAGCCTATAGGGAAACCAACTACTTGGATGAGGAAAAACTAGGTTTTGGACAGAACCAAGGCATTGCATGGTCCTCGGACCCAAGCTTATGGGGAAACCAACTACTTGGATGAGAAAACTAGGTTTTGGACAGAATCAAGGCATTGCATAGTCCTCGGACTCAAGCCTATGGGAAAACCAACTACCTGGATGTGGAAAACTAGGTTTTGGACAGAACCAAGGCATTGCATAGTCCTCGGACTCAAGCCTATGGGGAAACCATTACCTGGACTTTAAGATCTATCCGAGGAAAACTCTCCACTAGCAATTGGGTTAGTTCCTAAATTGTGAGGATTATCAAGTCTGTTTTCGGATCTGCAGCACCAAAGGGATCGATGTAGTATGGAGCAATAGGTCGCCTGAAAAACAATCTGAGTTCTCTACTGCTTAGACAACCCCTCGGAGGGATTATTCAGAGATTATCATTCTCAGACGATATTCTCGCCCTCATCCCAGAATATCCAATTGTTACCTCGGTTAGTTTCCTAAGTTTAACTTACTATGAATTATCGTTGTAATGCTTGGTAGTGTTGGTAAATTAGAATTAGTTGGATTATGTTCCAAGGTTTCCCGCTCTAAGTATCATTGAATAAACACACACATGGAGCACACCCTTCCACAAAGTAGTGTTGCAAAAAGAATAGTATTCAAAACAAGTAAATAAATTTCCCTTTTACTAAAACGAAGAAATAGCACAGCATACAATGAAAAGCTGGAATCAGCTTATGTCAAAGCTCACTACATAATAGAAAAGAAAGATACAAGAGAATAAGATAAAGCCGAGGAGGTAGTACAGAGGAGAGGTCGGCTACTGCTTCAAGACCTTATTCTTCTTCAGTGCTTTTGCATGCCCATAACTCAGGCAGCAAAAGAACCCGACTTGAGCCTCACACCGCAGAAGGAAAGGTGCAAGGAGCCGGAAGTTGAGGAGCCTTTACCAAAAATTTGCCTGCAACAAGGCAGAGGCGCTGGTGGCGGAGAATTTTTCTTCTGACACACCAAAATTCTGGCATGAACAGAACCTGCTTCGGATTTTGACTAAAAGAGGGAGAAACACCCTTTCCCCTCTGTCAAACTGGAATATTCTCTTGAATTTATGCCTCCTTTGCCCGTACCTCACTATCTGGAGTCTCAGGAGGACACGGAGCCTTTGTGGCGGAGAGAGTTCCTTTGCCCCAACCCTCGCCTCAAACATGATGTACTAGGAGAGGAAACTGAAGGATTTGTGTGAAAGTAAAGCAACTTTCTCTCCTATTTATTTAAAAGATAATGTGGAGGCATTTAACTCACGCAGCGTCCCAAGGAACGCTACAGACAAAACGTCTCCGGCTCGATTTCCAATGCCGTCTACAACCCTGAGATTAAAGGAGCCTCGTGAAGGCGCACCTCGAACACTGAGACGCCAAAAAGTACCGCGTGACCTAAGACTACGGAAATGCCCCCTAATTTGTGGGCCCAGTAAATTCGCGGCCCAGGCCCGTTCAGCATAGGGGCCCAAGGACAGAACCAAGGCCTTGCATGGTCCTCGGACTCAAGCCTATGGGGAAACCAAGTACGAAAAATAAAAATTACAAGTGTTGGACAGTACCAAGGCCTTACATGGTCCTCGGACTCAAGCCTATGGGGAAACCAACTGCTCGGATAGGGAAAGTCCTCGGCCCAAATGCTGTAAAATGTTAAGGCCAATAAAAGTGTTAGGATGATGGTGGGGCACTCCACTATTCAGTAGCCTCAGGGGGCTGTTCATTTTGGCGAGTGATATTTCCTCGGACGATTACTTCCTACACCACATCGAGCAATTAATTAACATCTCGGCTAGTTTTGGGGTAAGTATCCTTTTTCTCAGGTCGACGGTATTGTGCCGGGCTGACTGGGAAAGCTTATCATAATGCCTCTTTCTTTTCCTGCCTAATGGGATTTTCAACCCTAAGTACTATTCGTTTGGTCCAGTATTATTAAACCGGATTGTTTTTATAAACGCCGAGCAAGACCTTTTTTTTAAAACTGGGACTTTGGTCCTAGGCGTCGATCACGGTTTAAGAATAAAAAGAATTCACACGGTTGTATATCATTGCATTGCGCTATTATTTCGAGAATATAAAGATAGAACATGAAAAATAAAATGATAACAATTTTTATTAATACGAAAAATTATTACAACGTACAAAGAGGGGCTCAAACAAGCCTATACAAAATGTGAACTGCCTAAGCAACGATAACATCTGCAGTACAGATAAGTAAACAGTCAGGCATCTTTTAAACTCGTCTTCAAAGTCTCTCCAATCTCTGCCTCAATACTGCTCATATTATGATAAGAACCTTCTTTGGAAAAAGATGAAGGAGGAGGAAATAGTAAGGAAGAAATCAATGAAGAAGATGGAGGAGATGAATGAAGAAGATGGAGGACATGAGTAAAGAAGGAGGAGAAGAAGAGAGAAGAGATGAAAAGAAAGAAAAGGAGCAAAAAAGGGAAAAGAGAAAGCACCAGAATGGATCTGGTGCTGGAAAGACTAAGAAAGGGAGGCGGAGAGGGCCACCAATGAACAAAGAGAAGAAGAAGCAGAGACACTTAGTCCCTGCCTCGGTCCTGACTCCTAACACGCTGGGGCCATACTAGGTATGCTCATAGGAGAGCAGTTGGTACTGATGATGGGTGTTCTCGACTCAGTCACGCCGAAAGTTTGACGTGACGAGTCCCTGTTTCGGATTTTGACTGAAAGAAGGTGAGGTTGATTTTGAGTCTTCGCCATCCCTGTCCCGATCGAGCCATAATGAGCTTTATTTGAACGTGGCGTTTACGGGAGGAGTATGGCTCCTGCATCACTCGTTGTTATGGTAAAGTGTATCACGATTTAGTGTATAAACCAGTGGGTAAAATGAACCCTAGGGGAGGCCAAGTATTTCAAATCTCAGAAGGATGAAAAGGGATTATTTACAAAAACAATAACCTCCTCCCTTCTTTCTTATACAGAGGGCGGAGCGGGGGGCATTTAATAGGTACAGATCTCCAAGGGAATCTGCAAACACAAACATGCCGGTTCCACTTCTCTACCTCATCAAAACAAATAGTCAAATTAAAGTAGTTCCGTAAATAGAGGTCATTAAAAGCGCGTTTTGAATACCCAAACGATAAGAACGCATCAAGAGTAAAGTCAAAAGACTGTCTCGCAGACCGGTGCATTTCTTGGGCAGATGAAAAGCCGCCAGCATTATTAATAGGCCGAATTGACTAGGCCGTAGGAAGAGGCTCGGTGTTACCGAAACCCCCCTTTGGGCCGTAGGAAGAGGCTCGGTGTTACCGAAACCCCCCTTTCCAACCAGAAGGTTGGACAGCAGGGTTTTGAGGGGCTATTGTGGGGCCCAAATAGTTTGTGGGCCGGGCCCGTTTATCCGTGAAGGGGGCCAGAGGTCCAAGCCAAGGAAAGGCTATAGTCCAAGCTCGGTGGGATAACCTTGCAATTCAGCCGAGGACAGTTCCGTCCTCAGCAAACCCAACGTCCCACCAAAGAGAGGGGCAAAAACGGTATAGGACTAAGTTTGAAAGAAAATCTAAAATATCTGTGGAAAGCTGCCCTTACTACCATTTAATGTTCTGCACCTGACGGAGTCGAGTTCTTTGGCTTTTACAACCACCCCCAACGACTTTGGGTATGGGCTGATGGGACAAGTATCAGTCTTGGA
Organism: Quercus lobata; assembly: GCF_001633185.2. Taxonomy (NCBI): domain Eukaryota; kingdom Viridiplantae; phylum Streptophyta; class Magnoliopsida; order Fagales; family Fagaceae; genus Quercus; species Quercus lobata. Next base: position 37,915,928 of record NC_044910.1, read on the forward strand.
AAATTTAATCCTACACGTGGGCAAAGGACAGTGGACACGGGCTAATATAAAAGGAATAGTGAGTAATCTATAGAGGGGGCTAGGAAAAATGGCCAAGAAACCAGAGCCTCCCAGCCCACCTCCAGGAGAAAGACTCCAGGGGTGTAGGTCCCTTAACCTTGTATGAACGCCATGAAAAACCCACCACCTGGTGATCAAGGCCTAGCCTTTCAAACCCACGCTCTACAAATGATATTATTTGGGCATTTTCACGTGCGAACCCAACACAGTTAGGTTCGTTACGATTCGTGTCCTTACAATATATAATTATGATTGTTTTTTATTGTACCGTGCATATGCACAGACTATACACTAGTTTAATTATAATAAAAACAGAACTCACAAATGCATGCTCTTTACTCTTAGAGTTGGAGAGAGAGAGAGAGAGAGAGAGAGAGAGAGAGAGAGAGAGAGAGAGAGATTTGTGATCTATATTGTTAGTTGGTTTTGGGATAGGCTGATTTGTACTGTTGTTTGGTTCTTGGCTCTTGGCTAGACTGAACTACGTTAGCATGTGCAAGATCTAAGTTAGGGTGTGCAAAAATATTTTTAAAGGTAAATTAAACTAATAAAAAAATATTATATATATATATATATATAATATTTGAACCCCAATATTATATATATATATATATATATATTTTATCAAGTTAGGGGATTCATTTGAACCCCCAGAAGAACAAGTAGCGTGGCCCCTGATTAATGAAATGGTATAATCTTAAGTTCTTAACATTTTATTATAAAAGGAGGGAAGTGATTTAAATAACTTTATATGGTAGAGTTACCTCATAAACACCAAGAAATATATACATATATATATATATATATAAATAAATATATATATATATATTTATATTTATATATATTATTTATCTCTATATTTTTTTCATTATTCTTAATTCATAAGCCAAATTTCATGTTAATCAAATATTATTTACTTTCATATATAAACTCATGATTTATATATAATTTTAAAATATAAAACAATAAAAAAAAAATTACAAACATAGTATATAGATGAGATAGTTATTGATCATTAATCGTTTTAAAAAATGTGATCTAACAATAAATTTTTCAAGATATATATGTAATAAAAAAATTATTAAATATTGTAATATTTTCAAAACTTATATATAATTTAAACCCAACTCATCTTATGAGTCATGACTCCTCTTGTTACACATGATCTATGCATCAAGGTGTGTATAAAACATTGGAAAGTAATATTAGTTGTAGATCAGCATCAAGGTATGTATAAAACTTTTGAAAGTAATAACACTCACTTGCCAAGAGAATAGGAATTTTGACAATTTGCAGTTTTTCCTATAAATTTAACTCGATAAATCTAAAAGGCTATTAGTGGCACGATCTTTTTTTCTTTTGATCATATATATAAAGTAAAAGTCTTCAACAATCTGTTCCTATACTTGGGAGGGTGAGAAATAATCCTCTCTCAATCTCTTTCTCCCAATTTGCAATGGCAAAAGGGTCAGTAACTATGTACTTCACTAAGTTCTACAATGATTTTTTAATGTACTTATTTTTCATCTATTTTTGAGTTTCTCTTGTTCCGCTTTGCATTATTTCCTAATATAACATGCATTTATTATGAATGTATTACAAATATAGACTATTCATGCAAATATATATATAAACTAATCGCTAACCCGTGTAATGCACGGGAAAGCTATTGACTATGAAAAAAAAATCCAATAATGAGTAAAGAATTTAAATTTACAACTTTTTGCCACAACTTTAACGTGGCAGTGGTAGAATGTTGCTTATGCACTAAAAATTATTTATAATAAAATCTAAGAAATTTAGAAATAGAAAATTGGATTAATAATATGCATATTACAGACATTTTGCTAGTTAGTATTTAAAAAAGAAAATGAAGAAATACTTAACTTCTATGCTTTTCTCAATCCCACTTAGTCGTAGTGATAACAATATAGACAATTCAAATATTAAAATTATAACACCTAATTCCATTATCTTTTATGTTGAATCCAAACAAATAATCAATCAACCAAAAATTGTAGCTTTAATTAAGAAAACAAAAAATCACATGAACCCAAATAAAAAGTATTTAAGGTAAAGAATTAAGATCAACTTACTGAGATGTAAATACCAAAAACCCCAAGACTTAAAACTTCCAAATTTATAGAATCCCCAAATTCTACTTCAAAACCAAATAAAACCCGTCAAATTCAACAAATTTATATATAACATACCAAATAAAAATTTATCCCTAGGCTGAAAGACATAGGTTGTAGTTTTGATTTTTCTCCAAAAAAATAAAGATGCTTCATATGCCATATACAATATAAAATAATTCATAGAAATTTCAAACCAAAAACCAAACCCACGAAAACAATGTCAATATAAATATGGAGATTAACCCAAATACTCAAAAGAAAATCAATTCTAAACATAATAAAAGAATAAGATAGAAAGAAAAACTCAGGCACATATGAAAGCAAATAAAAAATTCAACATAAAAGATAAAATTTATTAATAACAATATAAACAAATATCCACATATGTTGAATTGAAATTCATTAATAATAACAATATAAACAAATTCGAAACACATACCCACGGTGGTAGACTTGGCTTGGCAGCAGGCTGAGGGGTTGTAGTGGCTGGAGGGTTTGTTTTCTCCATAATGTTCCATCGAAACCACAACAGTACACTTACAGTATAATTCACAACCAAACATGGTCAACCAATAAATAAAGTTCACGAACAGACAAACTTTCATGAAATCTCTTTGCATAAAAAAACTCATATATATAATTATATATATATATACCAGTATATGATCTCCCCAGAAGAAGCTCTACACACGTGAACAGCATGACCCATGTTCTCCAACACACTTCTGTACGGACCCCCAGCCCCAAAGAACCCAGGGAAGCAAACCCACCTCGAATCTGAGTCTGAGCCCACCATATCATCATCCACCTCCTTGTTCTTTATTATCTTATTATTTTCTTGAACCAGCTCATCAAACTGCTCTCTCAGCCTCTCGTGACTCGCCTCCAAACTCTGGAACTGATCCACCTGAGCTTGGTACAGAGCAGTTTCTGATTTATCTCCAGCCATGGAGGTCCCCTGGACATGTTAAGTTTGGAGTTTGGACTGAGGGTTTGTTTTCTCCATCTGGTTTATATGGTTGGGTTGTTGAAGGGTACTTAGGGTTTGTTTTCTCCGTCTAGTTTATATATATATGATAATGATAAGTTTGAGTTTAAGTCGTATTGGTTAGATAGATAGAGTTTTACTCCTTGTTAAACAAAAATAATTTTATTTTAAAAAAATAATAATGATTTATTTTTTAAATATTATGTTGACGTGGAAAATTGTGGGAGTTTTAGAGATTTCGGTTTTATATATATATATATATATATATAGATTAATTATATGATTGAAATGAAGTCTCCATGTTCTAATAGTTTTTGGAGCAGATAATAATTTATTATGGTATTAAATTAAGGGTGCATTTGGATAAGTTATTGCAAAATGGTATTTTGGATTTAAAATAAGTGTTTATAAAAAAGTTTAGAATAGTTACTATTACAAAACAGAGTTTTAGATTTTAAAAATATGCTTTTAAATTCTCAAAATGCTTAACTAAATGGACTCTAGGATAGAGATATATATGTAATGTACAATACATATACTATTCAGGTTTTGAATTGAAGTATATTTGAATTAACATTTGCGAATTGTAATACACATCAGGCTAGATGGCAAAGTCGCAATTATAACTGGTGAGGCAAATATAAAATATAAAACAATTTTAAATTGGTATTTGTGAGTTGTAAATTTTGAACTTTGAACTTTGTTTATGTATTTGTATTTTGGTATTTTGCCTTCTATTCGCAGTTTCACTAATTTGTGTCAAAAAAACAAAAAACAAAAAAAAAAAAAAAAAATTCCCAATGTTCCTTTAATATAAATTATGAATTATAATTATAGGTATTTTTTAGTATATTATTTTTAATCAGAAAGTAAGATCTTACGATCCTCGTGCCGATCTTATGATCCGATCTTTGAACCCTTTCACCAATCCCTTGTAGAATTTCAATCCTAATAACCTTGGTAAAAATATCATGTTGGTCCTTATGTTTTTGGGGTCACTTTTAATTTGGTTTCTATATTTTAATATGAGTCAATTTGGTTTATGTTATTTTCAAATTGCAGCCATTGTTATCATGCTTAAAGGCTTATAAAGTAATATTAAAAAAATTTTAATTAACATTAAAAAAAAAACCACCTAGTATTTTCATAATTAAAAAAAAGGTCCAAAAAAAAAACCATTTTAATAGTTAAAGGCATTTTGTTATCAAAAATAAAAAATAAAATAGTTAAAGGCATTTTTGCCAGGCGACATCGAGTTCTTATTTCCCATGAAAGTTTTGATTTCAAATAGGAATATATATGTAATTTTAATGTACAACATATATATTATTCATATTAAAAAAAAAAAAAAAACTCAAGGAACACACGCGAAACGCTGCCGTATCACACAACGGCAATCAAACTCACGTGCTAGTGTTACCGATAAACCTCACACGTATAAATACTTATCCAAACGGCACCGTTTTACTAACAGTTTAACCTCCACCATTCCCGCGAATTTGTTAGCTATCTCATAGCGAATTTGTTAGCTGTCTAATAGCTCATAGAATAGCTAATTCCCACGAATTTGTTAGCTATAGCTATGAGATAGCTAACAAATTCATGGGAATTAGCTTTCTCATAGCTACCATCATTACTGCTATGACTAGCATAAATATCTCCGTAACTACCTCTAAATCTCCCGCGAATTTGTTAGCTATCTCATAGCTACCATCATGATGGTATACCAACATCAACGTAATAGATTATTTAAGCAACCAATACAGAAATGAATAATACTAAAGCTACAGCCTATTTTACAGACCACTAGTTGATGTTATGAGTTATTATTGATAAATAAAAAAATAATTTTAATGATAAGTCCAGATAAGAGCTAATAAAAATAAGCCATATCAATAATTTGTAAAAATATTATAAAATAATTTGTGGCTGTAGACTTTAATTAACACATGGTACACAATTAGACTTTAATTAATATTCAATTTGAAATTTGATTGAATTTTCTCTCAATTTTTTCTTTATGATTTTCAGTGGTAGTTTCAGGAAAATTTTTAGGGGGATCGTTCAAATTCGTGTTGAAGAACTTAATAATTAGGATGATAAAATGAGATCTTTTCCGAAGGAAGATTTTTTAAGTTAACACAAGTTCTCTTAAAAAATGAACCTTAAGGTAGAAGATAAATTTATTCATAATACTAGTAAGAGAATAAATGATAAATTATAAATTCATTAGGCATATTGTTTCTTGAGAGATGCTACGTCTACAACATTTCTACAACATTTTTACAACAAATCACAGGTGGTTAGTGGTTATTGGTTCAAATTTCAAACTAACGCTAAGATTACTTTTTTACCCCAACAATAACAACTAGTAACAACTTGCCATTTAGGATTTGTTGTAAAAATGTTGTAGAAATGTTGTAGACATATCATTTCTCTTGTTTCTTAGTATAATGAAAATATTAATTATTTTTGCAAATATAAAATCTTGGAAATCATCTATAGCCTCTTATTATAATAAAGTTATTAATTATTGTTATTAAATAAACTTTAATTATTATTGATTAGATATATACTTAAATTTATTATTTATTAGTTTTTGTCTCTTTACTCTTTTCGATTCTTTTATTTAACAATTCAACTCAACTTTGACAACTTATTGGTATTTGTAATTCATTAAGAACTTTTATGGTGTCTTTTGCATTACTCTATTAACAATTCAACAAAATAATTTAATCATTAAAAAAAAAAAAAAAAAAAAGTCTTCACATGCCACTTCCACTATCTTACACATAATTTGTTTTTTAGTGTATACACTTTACTATCCACTTACTTTTTTGAGATTTAAGATCAATAAATTACTAATATTTTTTTGTTGGGCTTGCTAGATTTTTATTTTAAAAAAAAAATAGATCAAATTAATTTGTTGTTGGAATTTTTTAAAAAAATAAAATAAAATTTAGGAAGGCCAAAATAAAATTTGGTGTTGAATATAAATTGGTTTGCCTTTTGGGCTTCTTTTAGGGGTTCAAGTTTTTATTTTAGGACGATTAAAATAAATAATTTTAAAAATATTATATATAAAAATATTGACAACTTGGCGCAACCCCTGGTGATTTTCTCAATATATGTGTGTGTGTTTTTTTTTTGGGGGGGGGGGGTGTGGGGCACTATTGTCTTGCATTTAGGCATTTTCATATAAATGGTACTCCCTCCATCTCAAATTGTTTGGCCTGTATTCCATTTTGGGATGTCCCAAAATAATGTCCTGTTTGAAAAGTCAAACACCATTAATTTATTAACATTCCCTTTATACCTTTAATTTATTTGTGAGAGCATTTTTTAAAAAATTAAAAAAAAAAAAGTTAAAACCTAAATTTTGAAATCCACTCTACATGTCATCTTTATTCAAATTATGTTAAAAAATAATTTTTTGATAAATTTGTTTAAAGGTAATTTAGGAAATTTTTAACATTTTTTAGAGAGATAAGACAGTCAATAATGCTTCCCTAAATAATTGGATTTTTCTAACTGGGCCAAACAATTTGGGAATGAGGGAGTACATGATAGTACAATAGATTATTGTTGTTTTTACTCACGACATTTGTCTTCAATATAGGTATTTTTTTATGGATTTTTTTTATTATTATTTTTTTTTTTTTTATGGCCAGAAAATTTTATTAACAGAAACACAAGCTATAGCGACAAGCCAACCTCACCCCTCACAACGGAAACAAAACAAGGGGGGATGTTGCCTACAACAAAAGAACCAAAAAAATTACAATCTAAAGACCATTTAACTAGAGAGTGAGGAGCATAATTACATTGCCTATTTACCCAGCAAACTGAAATGCTTGGGGAAGTTGCCAAGAGAGCTCGAGCATCAGCGATGGTGGACTCTTGATATGCCAAGGAGGGGCAGATTCATTGTCAGACAGAGATTGGCACAAATCTGGGAATCTAACTCAACACACATGGCCTCAAAATCCAAATAGGATGCTATGGATAACGCCCACTTCAAAGCCTCAGCTTCAGCCTAGAGAGAGAGGGTGGTTTTCACTTTCTTTGAACAAGCAAATACAAGCTCCCCTCACTAGTCTCTAGCAACAACTGCAATGATAGAGAAATGCAGGCCCACAGCTACATCAACATTAATCCAAGTTGAGTGGGGGGAGGGGGGGACCAATGTTGAGAATGAGCTGAGCTATTCAGGCTGCGAAAGCCAATGTTGATGTTGCAACAAATTGCAAATTTAGTTCTGAACAAGGTCCTAACCTAGTAACCTGCAATTTCTTTTTTCCCACCTAACTTGCATTTGATTGGGTAACAAGTACTTAGTTTAATGTAAATAAATAATGTCTTCAAAAAAAAAAAAAAAGTACATAAATAATGAGATTAAAATTCAAAAATGCTACCAGTTAATTTTCAAATTCAATGATAAGAGCCATACTTATAAACCAGTAAACATTAAACTCAAATTCTCACATATTAAGGCAGAAGCTTCCATTGTGTTCTTTTAGGGTTTTTTTTTTTTTTTTTTTAAATAAATAATAATAATAATACAAATCAGAATCGGGCAATACCTGAACCTAGCCTGATAATTTTGAGTTCGGGAAAAATCCGGTCCATTCTCTTTGTCCAAGATAAATCGGGTAATATCCAACACTTTTGGATTAGGTATCTATTACCCAGTGGGTTTCAGCCATCCCTACATGCAAGGACGGAACCAGGATTCAAACTTAGGGGGGCCGAAGTTCTTTGTTCAAAGATTTTAAAAAATTAAAATATCAATATTAGAGGTTGACAAAGTTGCATTATTAGCATTAATTTATTAATTATTCTTTGTATTTTTTCTTTTTTTAAAAAATTTAATAATAGGATTTTATAATCAAGAGTTTTGCAAGTTAATTGACACATCTTAATATTTTTAGGGTCTAACTAATGTGTGGATGAAGCGATCAATATGTGGCATAAGAGTCTATAGCCGTAAGGGTGGAGTTATTTGAGAGGGACATAGAGTTCTCAAGTGAGAGGGAGAAATTGGGCAAAGGTTATTGGGTTTTTGTGATTTTTTTTCTAGGATCTGTAATTGATTTGTTGTTGTAGGGTCACGATTTGGGGCCCAAGCCCAAGTAATATGGGGTCTTGGTCCAAGGAGCCCAGAAACAATGAATTTGTAGAAAATGGGTCGTAGAACTAGGTCCTAGCAAGTTGGACAACGGTTGGTATTGGGCTATACAACGATTAAACACAAGTAAAACACGTTGACATCCATAGATTTTCAGTCCGAGGAGGTTAAATGAATATATATTGATCACCGTTTGAGTATTATGGCAGTTTAGATTGCTACAGTATTCTCTTTTTTTACTCCCTCTCTGCCCTTGAGTAGTTCCATCCCTGATTGGCACGTCTTAATATTTTCAGGATCTAACTAATGTGTGGATGAAGTGATCAATATGTAGCATAGGAGTTGTCTATATAGCTATAAGGGTGGAGTCATTTGAGAAGGGCATAGAGCTCTCAAATGAGAGGAGAAATTGGGCAAAAGTTATTGGATTTTTGTGATTTTTTTTTTTTTTAGGATTTGTAATTGATTTGTTGTTATTGTTTTTGCTTAGATCAGATTTATGATTTTTCCAAAAATTTTCTTATTATCTGGATATATGCATTTTTTTTATAGATTTTTCTTGTTATCTATTTGTTGGATTTCTTGGGTCAGTTTATAAATTTTTTGGAGAAAGGAGGCCAAGTATATAAATTTAAGAGTTAGAATTAAAATTCTTTTTGTTAATATACATACTAGTATATATTTTTTTCAAAGGTTGGGTGGGGCCATGGCCCCCCTCTACGCTTGAGTAGTTCTGTCCCTACCTACATGCATGCAAAACTTTAGAAAGTTGCTCATGAGTTGCACATTTATTGAATGAACAAAATAATGCAGCCAACCTAATGAAGATTATTGAATGAACTAAATAATGCAGCCGACCCAATGAAGATAAATTAACTGCCATAGACTTTTGGGTTAAGAAACACGCTGCCATAGACATTTGTGTTAATAAACACCCACCTTATAATTTAATTTAAAAATGAAAAAAAAAAAAAAAAAAAAAAAAAAAAAAAAAACCCACTTGCCAAACGAATACGATTTTAGGCTTCGGAGCTTATCCTATAAATTTAACTCGATAAATTCATGAGGCTACTTGTGGCACAATCCCTCTTCTTTGTTTTTCCTTTGAGCACATAAATCAAAGGTCGTCGACAATCTATTCCCATACTTCGAAGGGTTACAAAATATTCCTCTTTGTCTCCTTCTCCCTGTTAGCAATGGCAATGGCAAAAAGGTCAGAAACTGTGTGTAACTAAGTTCTTACATTGCTTTATGCTTGTTTTGCTTTACGTTATTTTCATTAATATATACCTTTTGTAGCATATTTTATTGTTGGAGTAAACAACATTTAGGCTAGTGATATGGCCCATATGCATGGCAGGCCGGCCCTTCCACTAGGCCCATTAGGCAATGGCTTAAGGCCCCCTAGTGGAAGGAGGCCTTAAAATTTTGGAAAAAATTGGGTAGCATATATATAGTCTGAAAAATTAAACTTTGCCCCAATATATCAACAAATTATATTTGGCCCTTAATGAATCTTGAAAAAAAAAACTGAAGAAGTAAATAAAATCTGCTCCATCCTTTTGACCCAAGAACAAGAAGAAAATACTCTAGTCTAAACAAAATCAGTTGTCCCAAAAATAAAGTCATTTAACCTCTAGACAAATCAACATGAACTATAAGCTATGTCTAAAAAAATTACACAAAACAATTACAAATCAAAAATCCCAAATCCCAAAATTTTTTACCCATACCGTATCTTTCTATGTCTTGCTCTCTTAGCTCTACCTTAGCCATTTGCATAAAGTCATTCTTCCTCTCCAATAATCACAACTGATCTAATTTGAATCCCTTCCTTTGGTGGCTGGGCATCGCACCTCCACTTCTTCTTGTTTGATCTATTTTCACACTAACACACTAGTAGAATCGACTGAGGTATGGTCTTCTCCTCTCTAATATGAGTTTATTTTCCTCTCTCTTCTATGATCTAAGATCTGATATCTCTTTCTTTGACACACTCTCTCTGTTGCCGCTAGTCTTGACTCTTTGTGTTTTGGGTTCATTGCTTTTTTCTTTAATGCAGTATTTTAAATATGGGTTGTGGTTGACATTGCTGTTAATAAGACTTGTGGACTAGCATTTTAGTTTTACTTTTACTGTATATATTTTTTAAACTTGGGTTTTATTTTAATTCTTTATGGGATGTGTTTTATTTTTATTCCAAATCCTACGTTTTGGACCTTTTAGTTGTGTATTACTACAACAAAAGGATTATCAAAAAACAAAAAAAAATTGGAACACATGTGTAACTAAAAGAAAAAAAAAAGGAAATAATAATACTAAAGGATTATCAAAAAAAAAAAATGAAAAAACAAAAAGAAAAAGTATCCCTTTTGCATCTCAAAAAAGAGATGTTAGAAAAACTTAAATACATAAATTTAATTAGATATTTTGTGTCTTTTAAGAAAAAAAAATTTTAAATAAATATATTATGATATAAAAATATTAATTTTTTTAATACATAAATATAAAAAAAATGCCCTTTTTAATTGTTCGCCTAAGGCCCTAAAATGTCTAGGACCAGCCCTGAGCAATTATGGACTTGATACGCCAAGGAGGGGAAGATTTGTTGTCAAACAAGAGATTGGCACAAATCTGGGAATCTGACTTGATGCACACGGCCTCAAAATCCAAATAGGATGCTACGGATAATGCCCACTTCAAAGCATCAGCTTCAGCCTGGAGAGGGAGGGTGGTTTTCACTTTCTTTGAACAAGAAAATACCAACTCCCCTCTACAATCTCTAGCAACAACTGCAATGACAGAGAAATGTAGGCCCACAGCTGCATCAACATTAATCCTAGTTGAGTGGGGGGAGGGGGGGACCAATGTTGAGCATGAGCTAAGTTATTCAGGCTGCGAAGAGGACTAGCCAATGTTGATGTTGCAACAAATTGCAAATTTAGTTCTGAACAGGGTCCTAACCTAGTAACCTGCAATTTCTTTTTTTCCGCCTAACTTGCATTCGATTGGGTAACAAGTACTTAGTTTAATGTAAATAAATAATGTCTTCAAAAAAAAAAAATTACATAAATAATGAGATTAAAGTTCAAAAAAGCTACCAGTTATTTTTATTTTATTTTATTTTATTTTGAAAGGACTACCAGTTAATTTTCAAATTCAATGATAACAGCCATACTTATAAATCAGTAAATATTAAACTCCAATTCTCACATATTAAGGCAAAAGTATCCATTGTGTTCTTTTAGGGGGGTTTTTTAAAAAATAAATAATAAATAATAATATTGCAAATCAGAATCGGGCAATACCTGAACCTAGCCTGATAATTTTGAGTTCGGAAAAAATCCGGCCCATTCTTTTTGTCCAAGATAAATCGGGTAATATCCAACACTTTTGGATTGGGTATCCATTACCCGGTGGGTTTTAGTCATCCCTACATGCATCAACATGCATGCAAAACTTTAGAAAGTTACTCATGAGTCATGAGACATGACTCATGACTCATGAGTTGCCACATTTATTGAATGAACAAAATAATGCAGCCAACCTAATGAAGATTATTGATTGAACTAAATAATGCAGCCGACCTAATGAAGATAAATTAATTGCCAAAGACTTTTGGGTTAATAAACACCCACCTTATAATTTATTAAAAATAAAAATAAATTAAAAAAAAAAAAAAAAAAACCAACCCACTTGCCAAGCGAATACGATTTTAGGCTTCAGAGCTTATCCTATAAATTTAACTCGATAAATTCATGAGGCTACTTGTGGCACGATCCCTATTCTTTGTCTTTCCTTTGAGCATATAAATCAAAGGTCGTCGACAATCTATTCCCATACTTCGAAGGGTTAACAAAATATTCCTCTTTGTCTCCTTCTCCCTATTAGCAATAGTAAAAAGGTCAGAAACTGTGTGGTTCACTAAGTTCTTACATTGCTTTATGCATGTCTTGCTTTACGTTATTTTCATTAATATATACCTTTTGTAGCATATTTTACTGTTGGAATCAATAGCATTTTTGGCTAGTGATATGGCCCATATTCATGGAGTATACTCCGTCGACTAAATTCAATTTAAAAGATTAGTACCTTAAAGTTCCACTCAAGTTTACTCAACATGAAATGATGCTCAAACAACTTATTTTTCTTTTTGTCATCTTTAGAGATTTTAAAAGTTGAACCGTTGAAATATGAAACTTTAATTTGATTTGGCATAGGCTAATATTATATTTTATATAATGTAACCAGAAATAGTACAACATATTATTCAAGTTTTAAATCAGACTAGATTTTACATGTGGAAATTGTGCCATGTTCCTCTACTAATTCAATTCCATCTTCAGGCTAGATGGCAAAGTGGCAATCATAACTGGTGGAGCAAGCGGGATTGGAGCAAGTACCGTGCATCTCTTCCATGAACATGGTGCCAAGGTTGTCATTGCTGATGTGCAAGATATCCTAGGCCAAGAAATTGCAGATAAGCTTGGGAAAAATGTTAGCTACATCCATTGTGATGTGACAAATGAAGATGATATCTGCAATCTTATTGACACCACCGTTGCCAAACATGGACAACTTGATATAATGTACAACAATGCGGGCATCATAGACTGCCCTAGCCCATTAGGGAGAATTCTGGATACAAAGAAGTCAGATCTAGAGCGAATTATTAGCGTGAACTTGGTTGGCTCTTTCCTAGGAGCCAAACATGCCGCAAGGGTTATGGTACCACAGCGCAAAGGATGCATATTATTTACTACTAGTGCAGCCACAGCAATAGCAGGAATTTCAAGTCATGCTTATGCAGCCTCAAAGTGGGCAATTGTGGGGGTAGCTAAAGGCTTGGCAGCTGAGCTTGGCCAATATGGTATAAGAGTAAATTGTGTGTCTCCATTTGCAGTCTTGGGGACTGGTATATCTGCAGCGAGGAGTGAAGCTGATGTATCTAAAGCAGAATTCGCGCTAAGTAATCATGTTGGTAATCTAAAGGGACAAATTCTCAAGGCAGAAGATGTAGCACGAGCAGCACTATACTTGGCTAGCGATGAAGCAAATTATATAAGCGGGCTCAACCTTTTGGTAGATGGAGGGTATAGTGTGGTGAATCCTAACATGGTGAATATTTTAAGCGCCAACATGGGTTAGAATTTGAGTACTACTCCCCAACTCTTGTTTACTGTTGCATGGAATGTATAACAATAAGAGTCTTTATGACTTCGTAAGTGTTTAAAATTGATATGTTGTGATTAGTGTATAATAATCACAACTAGTCACCACTTTAGTTCTGGTTTTGTAATTTTATTACTTACGATCAATAAAGATCCAAGCCGTTTATTTTTAAAAAGGAAATAAAAACTTACCACTTTTGGTACGTTCTACCTTACCCAATGTAGAATTTTTTACTAGATTTTCTATTAATAATTAAATGTGTTCTCTATTCTACTCTCCTCCACTCTCCCTCTTTCTCCCCTCCTTGAAGGGGCAAGTTCTCAGTGTTGAAGATGTAGCACGAGCTGCACTCTACTTGGCTAGCGATGAAGCAAATAATATACGCGGACTCAACCTTTTGGTAGATGGACGGTACGGTGTAGTGAATCCTAACACGATGGATTTTTTAAGCGCATTCACGAGTTAGAATTGAAATACTACTTCTGGTTGGCTGCTGCATGGAATGTATAACAATAAGAGTCTTTATGATTTCATAAGATATGTTATGATTTCTAATATTGTAGATCATAACATTAGTAATTATAATTGTGACATGTTATGATCTAGAGCGGTTTTAACACTTACATGTTATGATCTATTTGCAATATTAGAAAACTAAAAAATCATCTTGTTTACAACTCTCTCCGATCCCTACCCTTAATGTAATTCCAAAGTATGATATTATTGTACTCCAAAAGTCAATGACAAAGCCAAGACCTGTAGTTAAGGGAGGTGGCTTTGTTGTTGGTTGTGTGCAATGGCGGAGCTAGGAAATATTTTAGGCCGGGGGAGGGGAGGGGGGGGGAGGTAAACACAATAGAGTTCTTATGTATAAAAAAAATGACCAAAAAAGTCTTAATTTCACAAATTAACTTAAACTTAAAAAGGTTGCTTTTACGCTCTTTCATAACACTAAAATCACTTATAATTGATGCTAAACTAAATTGGTGCAAACAACATGAGAGGTCATTTTTGCATCAATTGTAAATCTTTCCCCCATAAGTTATTATGAAATATGAAATCCTAAATATTAAATTTTATAACCTCAATTCCTCAAATTGATAGAATAAAAAATTTATAATGATAATTTAATTTAATTATCCAAGTCACTAATATCAATTAAACACTAACAAATTTCTATTGTCAAATTATAATAAATTTAATTTAAGTACTAAACTAATCAGCCATGCTAAGGACCTAGAGCTAAAGTACTCTATTCTAGTCCTAGACCCATAGTTACTTTAGTTTTTAGGATTGAAATTGTTGTATATATTTTTTGCCAAAAACAATTTTTTTTGGGGGGGGGCATGGCCCCCCGTTGGCTCCGCCTGTGGTTGTGTGGTGGCTTTAGCCACTGAGGTTTTTTTTTTTTTTTTTTTTTTTTTTTTTTTTTTTTTTTTGTGACTTTGATGCATTCTGTTAGGTAAGGACAATTATTTTGTTTGAAATTTTTTAAAAAGCCGGATTGTTTGTTTTGGGTAAAATTGGTTGATTAGACTTAATTTTTTTTAGCTTCACTATTGGTAATTTTTGTTGTTGGGCATATTTTTTTGGGCTTATATATTTTGTTTTAAAATTTAAATTTCTAGATTTTTTATGGTCTTTAAAAAGAAGAAAATGATAAACTTATAATTTTTTTTACAAATTATTGATGTGATGAGTAGCTGTTGGTAAGTAAAAAATTGGTGTAAGTGGTAGGCCTAGCTAGATGTGAACCAATAAGAATTTGTTACCTCAATAATTTGTAAAAATATTGTAGAAAAATTTGTGACTATACCATCACTCTTAAAAGAATTAATGATATTATTAAGGGGGTAAAGTGTAATTTTATAGAACAAAATTGCTAAAATTAATACCTAATATATATTCTATTTTTTTTTTTAAACAATTTGGGGGGGGGGGGGGGTTTGGGGGGGAATTGTCAAAGGCTACCTCCATCCTTGCCCAAAGTATTGTATAATTACACTCCATCTTGAAAATTATTTCATACTTCTTGAGTACAATAATGTCTTACTTTCTCTCCTCACATGAATGATGAGTCTCACCGTTAATTCATAAGTTTTCATTTTTCTTCTTAACGTGTATGCCAAATTTTGTGTTAGATTTACTATTCAATTTATAAACTCATTTTTGTTAAATAATTTTAAAATAAAAAATTATAAAACAAACATTTTTAATAGAAGAGATAATTATTAAAAGCATACAGAGTATAAAAAAATGTAATTTATATTGAATTTTTCAATATACACATCTAATATTCTCTCTATCCCAAATTATTAATCATCTATTATATTTTGGGATGTCCCCAAATATAGTGGACTTCGAAAATTGAATACCAGTCTTTAATTTTCATTATTATTATTATTATTTAAATTAATAAAATAGGGAGAAGTGTAGTGCAATTGTGCAACATCATTAAACCTGTAAAAGTCTGTACACTTTTGCAGTCTTCAATGGACAAGTCACAATGCACTACTGCCTTGCATATAGGCATTTTCGTATAAATGGTACATGATAGTCCAATATTACTGGTGTTTTTTTTTTTTCTTTTTTTCTTTTTTTTCTTTTGGCTAAATAAAAAAAAGGGGGTGTGGGCTCATCAACCCTATGCCATATGACGGTAATAAGTAATACTATATATATCACGCAGGCCTTGTTAGGGCTATCGCTCAAACAGCTCATCTCTAAGTGCTGAGACAAAAACTCTTACTATCAAGCCACACTTCGTGTGATATATTATTGTTGTTTTTACTCACGAAATTTGCCTTCAATATAGGGTTTTTTTTATGGAGTTTTTTTTTTTTTTTTTTTTTTTTTTTTTTTTTTTTGTATGGCCAGAAAATTTTATTAATAGAAACACAAGCTACAACGACAGGCCGGCCTCACCCCTCACAACGGAAACAAAACAAGTGGGGTTGTTGCCTACAACAACAACCAAAAAATAAATAAAAAAATCTAAAGACCATCTAGCTAGAGCACGAGGAGCATAATTACATTGCCTATTCACCCAGCAAACTGAGATGCTTGGGGAAGCAGCCAAAAGAGCCCGAGCATCAGCAATGATGGACTTGATACGCCAAGGATGGGCAGATTCTTTGTCAGACAGGAGATTGGCACAAATCTGGGAATCTGACTCGACGCACATGGCCTCAAAATCCAAATAGGGTGCTATGGATAGCACCTACTTCAAAGCCTCAGCTTCAGCCTGGAGAGGGAGAGTGGTGTTCACTTTCTTTGAATAAGCAAGTACCAACTCCTCTCTCCAATCTCTAGCAACAACTGCAATGACAGAGAAACGCAGGCCCATAGCCGTATCAACATTAATCTTAGCTGAATAGGGGGAGGGAGGGGACCAATGTTGAGCATAAGCTAAGCTATTCAGGCTGCGAACAAAAGGCCTAGCCAATGTTGAGCATGGGTTGATGTAGCAACAAATTGCAAATTTAGTTCTGGACAGAATCCTAACCTAGTAACCTGCCATTTCTTTTTTCCCACCTAACTTGCATTTGATTGGGTAACAAGTACTTAGTTTAATGTAAATAAATAATGTCTCAAAAAAAAAGTACATAAATAATGAGATTAAAGTTCAAAAAGGCTACCAGTTAATTTTCAAATTCAATGATAACAGCCATACTTATAAATCAGTAAACATTAAACTCCAATTCTCACATATTAAGGCAAAAGCATCCATTGTGTTCTTTTAGGGTTTTTTTTTTTTAAATAAATAATAATAATACAGATCAAAATCGGGCAATACCTGAACCTAGCCTGATAATTTTGAGTTCGGGAGAAATCCGGCCCGTTCTCTTTGTCCAAGATAAATCGGTTAATATCCAACACTTTTGGATTGGGTATCCGTTACCCAGTGGGTTTTGGCCATCCCTACATGCATCAACATGCATGCAAAACTTTAGAAAGTTACTCATGAGTCATGAGTTGCCACATGAATGAACAAAATAATGCGGCCAACCTAATGAAGATTATTGAATGAACTAAATAATGCAGCCGACCTAACACTTTATTGAATGAACTAAATAATGAACTAAAAAAGGGCTCATAAATAATAAACACTCCCCTTATAATTTAATAAAAAATTAAAATAAATAAATAACCAACCCACTTGCCAAGCGAGTACGATTTTAGGCTTCGGAGCTTATACTATAAATTTAACTCGATAAATTCATGAGGCTACTTGTGGCACGATCCCTCTTCTTTGTCTTTGCTTTGAGCATATAAATCAAAGGTCATCGACAATCTATTCCCATACTTCGAAGGGTTACAAATATTCCTCTTTGTCTCCTTCTCCCTGTTAGCAATGGCAAAAAGGTCAGAAACTATGTGGTTCACTAAGTTCTTACATTGCTTTATGCATGTTTTGCTTTACGTTATTTTCATTATTTTCATTAATATATACCTTTTGTAGCATGTTTTATTGTTGGAGTAAACAACATTTTTGGCTAGTGATATGGCGCATATGCATGGGGTATACTGCGTCGACTAAATTCAATTTAAAAGATTAGTACCTTAAAGTTCCACTCAAGTTTACTCAACACAAGATGATGCTCAAACAACTTATTTTTCTTTTTGTCATTTTCAGAGATTTTAAAAGTTGAACCGTTGAAACATGAAACTTTAATTTGATTTGGCATAGGCTTATATTATATTTTATATAATGTAACCAGAAATAGTACAACATATTACTCAAGTTTTGAATCAGACTTGATTTTACATGTGGAAATTCTGCCATGTTCCTCTACTAATTCAATTCCATCTTCAGGCTAGACGGCAAGGTGGCAATCATAACTGGTGGAGCAAGCGGGATTGGAGCAAGTACCGTGCATCTCTTCCATGAACACGGTGCCAAGGTTGTCATTGCTGATGTACAAGATAACCTAGGCCAAGAAATTGCAGATAAGCTTGGGAAAAATGTTAGCTACATCCATTGCGATGTGACAAATGAAGATGATATCTGCAATCTTATTGACACCACCGTTGCCAAACATGGACAACTTGATATAATGTATAACAATGCGGGCATCATAGACAGCCCTAGCCCATTAGGGAGAATTCTGGATACAAAGAAGTCAGATCTAGAGCAAA
Organism: Quercus lobata; assembly: GCF_001633185.2. Lineage (NCBI taxonomy): Eukaryota > Viridiplantae > Streptophyta > Magnoliopsida > Fagales > Fagaceae > Quercus > Quercus lobata. The sequence goes on from NC_044910.1 coordinate 37,934,553, forward strand.
CTATTAGCGTGAACTTGGTTGGCTCTTTTCTAGGAGCCAAACATGCCGCAAGGGTTATGGTACCACAGCGCAAAGGATGCATACTATTTACTTCTAGTGCGGTCTCAGCAATAGCAGGAATTTCAAGTCATGCTTATGCAGCCTCAAAGTGGGCAATTGTGGGGGTAGCTAAAGGCTTGGCAGCTGAGCTTGGCCAATATGGTATAAGAGTAAATTGTGTGTCTCCATTTGCAGTCGTGGGGACTGGTATGTCTTCAGAGATTAGTGAAGCTGATAAGTCTCAAGCAGAAGACGCACTAAGTAATCTTGTTGGTAATCTAAAGGGACAAATTCTCAAGGCAGAAGATGTAGCACGAGCAGCACTATACTTGGCTAGCGATGAAGCAAATTATATAAGCGGGCTCAACCTTTTGGTAGATGGAGGGTATAGTGTGGTGAATCCTAACATGGTGAATATTTTTAGCGCCTTCATGGGTTAGAATTTGAGTACTACTCCCCAACTCTTGTTTACTGTTGCATGGAATGTATAACAATAAGTGTCTTTGTGACTTCGTTAGTGTTTAAAATTGATATGCTGTGATTAGTGTATAATCACAGCTTACCACTTTAGTTCTGGTTTTGTAATTTTATTACTTTCAATCAATAAAGATCCATGCCGTTTACTTTGAAAAAGGAAATAAAAACTAACCACTTTTGGCAAGTTCTACCTTACCCAAGGTAGAACTTTTGACTACATTTTCTATTACTAATTAAATGTGTTCTCCCGTGAACATCAGGTTACAAGTTTTTCCCATATATATATATATATATATATATATGTGCATGTGTGTGTGGAGGGATGAGTTCAAGTTATACCTGATGTAACTCTAAGTAATATTATACTACTTAATATTTTTTAATTAGATATAAATTTTGACAAATCCACCATTAAATTACATTATTTTCGAATATTCTCTATACTTGCAAAATCTCAAAGTAATAAAATATTAATAGCCATGTCATTAATCAATTGTTTAATTTCAAATTTTTGTAATTTAAAATAATGCATAAAATATGAGTTTATCTATCGAATGGTAAATAACATTCAATTGATATGAAAATTGGAATGAATGTGAAGAACATATAGAATATGTAATTCAATAATGAGATTTTTAAAATATAAATTCTATAACAAATTATTAGTTGGTGTAAAATTATTTAAAGTTACATTAGGTGTAACTTGAACCCAATCCTATATCTATATATATATATATATATATATATATAAGCTCGAAGAAAATCCAATTAGATTTTAATTAAATTCTTAATTTTGCGCCATGTGTTCCATTTAATTTTTAATTTTGTGCAAAGTGAATTATTGAGTGTAAAAATCAAAGAGTCCAAATCTAATTAAATTCTAAATTGGATTTCAATTGGAATCCAATTTTCTGCCACATGTCCATCTAAGTTTTTAATTTTTGTGATAAGTAAATTATTGGGTGAAAATATTGAAGTGTCTAAAACTAATTAAATGTAAAATTAAAACCATGCAATTGTGAATGTTTTTAATTGTTCTCGTGCATATGCATAGGATTACACACTAATCTATATAAATATATATATATATATATATATATATGTAAGGGCACGATTCGTGACGAATCGTAACTGTGTTGGGTTCGTACGAGAAATGGCCCAAACAATATCATTTGTAGAGCGTGGGTTTGAAAGGCTAGGCCTTGGTCACCAGGCGATGGGTTTCTCGTGGTGTTCATGCATGGCTAAGTTTTCTTCACCCCTGAAGTCTTTCTCCTGAAGGTGGGCTGGGAGGCTCTGGTTTTTGGCCATTTTTCCCAGCCTTCTCTTTAGATTGCTTATTTTTCATTTTATACTAGCCTGCGTTCACTGTCTTTCGTCCACGTATAGAGTCAACCTTTCCAAGACTGATACTTGTCCCATCAACCCATACCCAAAGTCGTTGGGGATGGTTGTAAAAGTCGAAGAAGACGGCTCTGTCAGGTTCAGAGTATTGAATGGCAGTAAGGACAGCTTTCCTGGATATTTTAGATTTTTCTTCCAAGTTTTGGTTCTATACTGTTTTTACCCCTCTTCCCGGCGGGACTTTGGGTCTGCTGAGGACTGAACTGTCCTCGGCTGTACCCCAAGGCTATCTTGTGCTTTATATTATCAAGCTTGGGCCATAGTCCTCCTCGGCTTGGACCTTTGGACTCCCCACGAGTAAATGGGCCTGGCCCATAAATTATTTGGGCCCCACAATATATATATATATATATATATATATATATATATAATAATAGGTAAGGCAGAGAGAAAATCCAATTAGATTTCAAATTGAAATTTAATTAGAGTCTAATTTTGAGCCATGTGTCCCATCTAATCTAAGATTTTAAATTTTTATGCCAAGTTAATTCAATGTAAAAATTGAATTTCAATTAAAGTTTAATTTTGCGACATGTGTCCCATCTAATTTAAGTTTTTTATTTTTGTACCAAATGAGTTAATTTAGAGTAAAAAAACAAGGAGTCCAATATAAGTAAACCATAAAAAATAAAAACGTAATTTTTGAATGATTTTTATATTTATAAGCCTTTTTTTTTGTACAACTAAAAACAATTCAAATTTATAAATCATATATATATATATATATATAAATAGTCCCATCTAATCAAAAATTTTAAAAATTTGAACCAAGTTAGTTAGTTTAGTGTAAAAATTAGATTTCAATTAGAGTTTAATTTTACTGCACGTGTTCCATCTAATCGAAGTTTTTTTTAACTTTTGTATCAAATGAGTTAATTTAGAATAGAAAATGATGAGTCCAATATGAAAATCATGAAAAACATAATCATATATCTAACACTTTATGAGCCCTTTTTTTTTTTTTTTAGAATTAAAAACAATTCAAATTTCTAAGTCATCTATCTATCTATCTATCTATCTATCTATATATATATATATATATATATATATATATATATATATATATTAATATGCAAATTTTAGAGAAAATCCAATTAGATTCTACAATTGAAGTTCAATTTTGCGACATGTGTCCTAAATTATTTATTTTTAGAGAGAGTTTTATTTCTTAATTTTGGAATCAAATGTGGGACCATATCATAAATATCCATTCAAGTGAGTTATTGTGTACAAAAACCAAAAAGTTTAGAATTAATGAACATAAAAAAAATTTTAAAATGAATAATTTACATTTTCTACCTAATAACATTTTTAGAAAATTTTTTAAAGAGTTAAAAATATAATATATATATATATATATATATAAGAATGACTATCAATCATATTTAAATTACATATGTAAGATTATTTTACTGTGCCTCTTAATATATATTTTTTAAGTATATTCATGCATATATATGGGGTTACAGGCTAGTTATATATTAATAGGTAAAGCTGTGAGAAAATCCAATTACATTTTAAATTGGATTCCAATTGTTATCTACTTTTGCGCCACGTGTCCTATTAAATTTTTAAAAATTTTTGTTCTAGGTGAATTAATGATGTGCAAAAGACAAATGGTATAATATAAATAAATCATCAAAAACTCAATAAAAAAAGAGTAAACTCATGCGTATATCCAAAAAAAATAAAAGAGAGAGAATAATTTAAATCCATATATACTTGTACAGTGCCTATGTAATTTTATTTTATTGTACAGTGCATATGCATGATTTACACAATAATGGATAATGCACCCAACTCCAAATTCTTCCTCTCAATTTTTTTTTTTATCATTGAACTAATGGATGGTATGCGTGATCCAATTTGAGCCACCTAAATGATAAAAAAATTTGTTAAATTAAAGTGATATTTAAACAAATAATTGATGTACATCTCCACCTATCAAGGACTAGAACTTTCAGGACTAATCACTTAAATGGGGGGGCGTGTTTAAAATGAGAAGTTTGCACCCGAAAATGAAAACAAGCATCAGTCCCACACCGCTCAAGTACAAGAAAAAACTATACTTTATAATAGGCGTAAATCATTTTTTCAATCGCCGAGCTCAGTAGCGAGAGCTTGTAACCTTCGCAGGGACATTAATGTGATGGGACTGTGGGACAACTTAATTAAGTCGGGTGCGAGGTGGCCAACAGTTGGCCTGCCCATTTCAAGCCAAGGGTTGAACCATATGACTTGGGCGAAGGCTCTGGGTCTCATGGTTTCTAGAGTGGAGGGAACTGCTTGAGGCTGGTTTCACAGAGCAGTGACAACCTCCCGCCCCTGACAGTGGAAGGATTACGGGTCGATGGCCTACCTGTGCCCATTAAGACCCGTTGAGTTCATCCTAAATGAACCATCACCTTTTTTGTTTTGGCTTTTGCTGTCTACTCTCATTTCTTATTTGATCTGGGTTTTGCTGTGAATATTCAATTCTTTTGTTCATTTCCTATTTGATCTGGGTTTTCCTATGCCCATCAAGACCCGTTGAGTTCATCCTAAATGAACTCTCATTTCTTTTTTGATCTGGGTTTTGCTGTGAATATTCAATTCTTTTGTTCATTTCTTATTTGATCTGGGTTTTCCTATGTTGTGAACAGATTTGTGAAGACTGTCCCACTTGCAGCACAAATGCTTGATGTGAGAAGAAACCAAAAGCTTGAAATGGTAAAAGAATTAAAGATGGAGAAAGCTAGAATATTCCGGCTTGAGGTAGTCCGTGAGGATCCCACCTGGATGCCTTCTACTTCTAATAGATCATGAACTAGATCAAAATCATTCTCAACGAGTCCATAAAAAATGATCCCATTTTTTTCATCCGTCCGAGTAAAGACCTTTAACGGTACACATCATCAAAATTTTGGTTGTTGAAATTGTATCAAGTTGAGGAAGGTTAGATTACTGTTAAATAAGTGTCCTTAAGGCAATCATTAATAAACTATTTAAAAAAATATATATTACATTAATTTTATTAGAAGTATAAAAAGCTGTTAAAACTTAAAATAATTAATTCATTTTTTTTCTCATAAAAAATTTCTGAAAATATTTCTTAAACCAATGCCCTATGTATAAATACTTTTTTTTTTTTCATAAATAACCAAAAAAATATTTACTATTCGTCTCCTAACATGTTAGAACCACTAAAGGTTAATGGCACATCTAATGTCACGTGGTCTTGTAATAGGCTAGGCAATAGCTCACTTTTTTTTTTTTAATAAACAAAATGGGTGAGCGGGGGTGACCATTGTGGTAGACCCCATGGGTGTGACCATTGGGGCACTCACTTACTAGAGGCAACTCATAATTGAACATGACAACATTCACTAAGTTATATTTGGTTCCCCATCAATTACTTTTTTTTTTTTTTTAATCTAACAACTCTCAAGTCACAATCTTTATTATAAAATATAAAATACAATTCATATAGAAAGTGTGTTTCTTTATTTTAATATATCATATCTTTATTTTTATTTTAAAATTTAGCTATTTAATTAAAAAAAATAAAGAAGAAGAAGATGTGTGTCAAATTACGATTGATAGAATATAAAGTTTTATACATACATATATAAATATATATATATATATATATATATATATATATTATACAAGACATAAATTCTTCTCTAACCTAATTTAAGTGTATACGTGTGTAAAACTCCCTATTGGAAACTTGAACTCTAACCTTACCCTTCACAACCCATAAGCACTTATACTTAACATGTGAGATGATGTTTATATTCTTTATTATGATTACTTTATTTCATTTTAAAATAAAGCAAAATTTAAATACAGTTCCTTAGGCATTGTATCTTAGTTTTCTTAATTAAATTCAAACTCATGGCTATAATGATCAATAAAGCACAAATCATGCTATTTTGAAAAATAACAATTAAATTCAATACAATACAATTGTATAATTAATTTTTTTTAAAGAAATCTACCCTACAAAACTTAAAGAAATTATACCTAAATTTATCCTTTCTTAAAACTGTTGTGCTCACTAATAACATCACACGCCTCTCTCTCTCTCTCTCTCTCTCTCTCTCTCTCTCTCTCTCTCTCTCTCTCTCTCTCAATATTAGTTATCAACTCCCACAATCTCTCTTCTATCTCTTAATAAAAAATTTATAAAAAATCCCATAAGTTTTCAAAATAAAATGCATTATGAAATTAGAAAATATTCCTATTTTTAGGTGACAAGTTATTACTAATATAGTGTTAGAGATGGAGACAAAACGGGACCCCAAGTAGGGCAGGGCCTCCATAAATTACTCTAGCGCATATCCTGTTTTTTTTAGAGTAATTATATAATATATATTGTAGGAGTACATGAATATTGTATTCTCTCCTCTCACATAATAGTGAATCTTATTAATTAAATTCGTAGTGTCTTTATTATTCATGTGAAAGAAAGGAGTACGACATAATAGTACTGATTACATAATTTTCCATTCTTTTGTCATGTAAGAAAATCATATTGGTAGTTAACTTTCCTAATAAGGCACATCAAGTTTTTTTTTTTTTTTAATACAAGATAAAAATTCTACTCTAACTTATTCTAAAATTATATGTGTGTAAAACTCTCTTCTGAAAACTTGAACTCCAGTCTTCCCCCCCCCCCTCCCCCTCCACACCCCACACCCCACAAGTACTTATACTTGTGTGAAGCACTTATGCAAGCACACCAAGTATTGTTAATGCTTAATAGTTAATATGCTTTTTAAAGAGAGTTTAAATTAATAAGTTTTCATTTAAAATATATGTTGATAAAGAAACTTTAATTTCTTTTTAACCAAAAGTTGAGGAATTTTCCTCCAAAATATTACGGGAGTGTTACTCTCTTTTTTTTTTTTTCTCTTTTTTCTTTTTTTAATGCTGAATAAATACTTTATTGATCAATCAAATCAACCAATAGAACAACAAGAGGAAGTGGGCATGAGGCCAACTCCCACTCCAATCGAATACAAATCTTCTATACCCTTTTTTGTATTCCACTTTATATTTCATTAATTATAACTTGCCATGTGCTTATTTTTTTTCTATTTTAAACTTTGGCTATTTTATAAGAAAAATCAAATAAATACATGATAAGTTATAATTGATGAAACATAAAGTAGAACACAAAAAATGGTCTAAAAGATTTGTATTCGCTCCAACCATAGCTTGGACAACATGAGGCAACATAGATAAAATGAGAACTAGCCGCCCAGTTCAAGACAAAAGGGCAGTCCATTAGGCTAATAGATGGGCATAGTTGTTGCCCTCTCTATAAACATAAGAGAGTGCAACATTTACAAACGATTAGCCAAAATAAGAATATCCTCCTTACAACTTTGATACTCCAGTAGGGGGGCTAAGTATACTAAGCTTCCCATTTTGGTCTTTGCTCACCAATGCCACAGAGCTAGTTCATTCTCTAAGGCTGCATCAAAGTTCAACTTAACCCATTCAATTGGTGGAGAATGCCAAGTTGGATCTCTAGTTTGCCTCTTAGTTTTTTCTTTCCATGCTTGCTTGTGCTTTATAAATAATCTCTGCACCTGTCTTGCAACCTCCATAGTACTTGAAATAACTCCTTCCATTCTCACTTTATTTCTAGTCATCCATAGCGGGTCAAAAACAGTTGTAGCAAAAAGTAGGAAATTTCTGGACTCCTCATCATTTAGACCCAAATAGATTTCTGGGCTTAAGATCATTTTCACCCAATCTGATATTAACTGCATATGTTTAAATAATTACAATTAATAGGCCGAGGAGACAACAACCAAATTTTGGCAGCCCAGTCGCACTGAAGGAGCAAATGCTCCGCGAACTCAATTGCATTGTTGCACAAAAACAGCTAACAAGTGGGAGAGGAAACCTGTTGTTAAGAACAAAACTTGTAGCTAAGTAATTCCATGAAAGTTTCCACTGTAGATTCTTGAATCTTGCATGGATTTTCAACTTCCAGAGCTTTTTCCACTCTTTATTTTGAAGGATTGGGTGGTGGGCAATACCTGGGATTAGTAGAGCATAATACGCTGATTTAACTGAGTATTCAACGTTTGCATTCAAACACTAGAATATCTGGTCATTTCATTCAAGACATCTCTGCAAGCAAGAATACTTTGACAAGACCAAGACACTACTTTCGGCACTGGGATTTTCATAAAATTTATGTTCTTCACATATTTCTTTTGAAAGACTTTTACCCACCATTTATCAGCATTGCTAGCTATTTCCCAAGCCATTTTCGCAACTAGCGCCTTATTCATATCCTGTCTTCTTAATGCCCAAACCTCCCTCACATTTAGGAGTACAAATGGACTTCAAACTCTTAAGACGACAACCCAATTTGTTATCATCTTTCACTTCCCTCCAAAAGTTTCGATTGAGAAAATCTAACTTGGTACAGACTTGCTTACAGGAGTGTCACTAGACCATATGATTGTTGGCACATCCGTTAAAACTTTTATTCACAATACTAGTCGCAGACCCACAAGATGAATGGGGATAAATAATTATTTTGTCTAGTAATATGATTTATAATTTTTTTCTCTAAAATTTTTTGAAGATAATTTGTTCTCCCTAAAAATTAAATAATTTCTATTTGGTCCAATTAGGTCTATTTCAGTCCCATTCGGCCCAATTCAATCCATTTAGTCAATTTCAGTCATCTTTAGTCCATTTTAGACTAACTGGGCCTTAAATTGATTCTTTGTGTAGGTTGTCTTTTCAAGTTTAGCTCAAAAATTCATTTTGTTTCTTAATTTTTGGGTTGAAAAGTATGAAATTTTATTATATATGGGCTACACTCTGTAGTTTTGAGTTAAAAAATACAAAGAAAATTGACATTAGAAATTAGAAATATGAGCCTTAAAAATGCAATAAAAATGATAAATATTCAAAAGTCTCATTCGGACCACATTAGTTCTATTCGGTCCATTTTGGTCCTATTCGGTCTACACAGTCCTAATCGGTCCATTCAGTCATTTAGTCCATTCTGTCCACTGAAGTTCTATTTGGTCCATTCAGTCCACATTGGCTCTATTCGGTCCATATTAGTCCTATTATGTCCACTTCAGTCCTATATAGTCCACATTGGTCCTATTCGGTCCATTCTGTCTACTTTAGTCCACTTCGGTCCTATTAAGGTTGTTCGGTCCACTTTGGTCATATTCGGTCCATTTTGTCCACTTTGGTTCTATTCAGTCCATTCTGTCCACTTCGGCTCTATTCAGTCCACATTAGTCCTATTCAATCCACATCAATCCAATTGGGTCCGGTTCAGTCCATTCTGTCCACTTCGGTCCATTCGTTCTTATTCAGTCCTATTCGGTTCACTTCGGTCTATCTTGTTCCTATTCGGTCCTATTCTATCCATTTGTCCCACATTGTTCCATTTGGTCCAATTCGATCCATTCAGACCACTTCAGTCCATTTTGGTCCACTTCGATCTATTTTGTGCAATTACATAATGGAAAAAGACATATTTGGGTTGAAAGCACCTAATCTAAATCCGCACCTAATCTAAATCCAAATTTATTAAAATATATATATATATATATATAAATCTCAAACTCATAATATCTAAAATCTTAAGTATAACATTTATTGTTACTACATTTTTATTGAGCCACATTGACATAACATTTCAATCCACTTCGATACTGCTAAATTTATGTGAAAGTATTTTTAAACATAAAGGCTATGAATATACAAATGTAATATTTAGGGCAATTATTCATTTGAAATTCATCGTCATTGCTATTAGCATGTGAGTGCACGAGCATGTGAAATATCCAAGATGCAAGCCTTAGATGTGAATCTTAGATGATGCGTGACGTAATTCCATATGAGATGTACACTATTTTCATTTGCTGACTAATGACAAAACAGAGCATGTTTGTAACAAGACTTATTGCTCCTTAGTTAATATTTATGCTTGTTTAACCCAAAAAGACTCTGGAAGTTTGACATTTGTTGATGAATTTTCAGTCTGTTGATGATATGATAAGTGGAATATCCTAAAAACTATGTGAAGTTTTGTTTGTGAATGAATGTTATGGATGAATGGATGCTAAAGTGATTTGTGTGCTACGAGAGAGAGAGATGAAAAATATGCACACGAAAAAAATAATTAAAAAAGAAAATGGGTTTGGGTGATGGGTTGGTATTCAATAGTCTACCGTAAGTGAAAATCTTGACCCCTTTTCAGTTTGATACCTCTCCTATTTATATAGAGATTTTTTTTTTTTTGCTTATTTTAAGGACTTTTTTTTTTTTTTTTGAGAACTAGGTCATGTAATTCGTTATATTATCTCATATTTATGTCCCATTAAAAAAACAAACAAAAATCGACTCTCTTTTGATTGCGTTCTTCCATAGTTAGAACTTTAATGAATTAATTTAAATAAATGCGTTATCTGATAAGAGATATTTATTTTAAAATTAATTAAAAGGATAATATTATTTGCCAAGATTATTTTGTTCTTACATGTCTACCATAATTTTTTTTTTTTTTTTTTTTTTTGAGATTAAAGATAGAAATTTCAATGTAAGGACACGATTTTGTAACGAACTGTAACAATATTGGGTTCGCACGTAAAAAGGCCCAGACAATATCATTTGTAAAGCGTGGGTTTGAAAGGCTAGGCCTTGGTCACCAGGCGGTGGGTTTTTCGTGGTGTTCATACATGGTTAAGTTGTCTTCACCCCTGGAGTCTTTCTCCTGGAGGTGGGCTGTGAGGCTCTGGTTTCTGGCCATTTTTCCCAGCCCCCTGTTTGGTGCTCCTATCTTTTCATTATATAATCCTTCTTGGTTGATCCTTGCCCTCCACTTGTTGGTCAGGCAGGTACTTATTTCTGTATCCATCCCATCAACCATCCCCTCTTACTTTCTACTAGTTGCGAAGATCGAAGTTACATCGTCCAAACGTCTTTTCTCATTAACTGGATCTGGACGTTGGCAGGTGCATTTAATGTGGAGGGGACGCATTTTCCTTGATCCAATTTTACACCCTGCTTCCCTGTGGGCCTCATTCCACTCATATCCCCTTCAGGGGGCTATTTGAGGATAGCCTTCACCAAGACGTTGATCTTCCTATTGAAATTCTGGAGTGCCGAGGACAGGGTAGTTTCTCAGCCGTTCCCCTTGACACCCCAGCCATCGATCATTCGTCCTCGGCAAAAGACCTCCTCGGCACGGGCCCTGGGCCCAGATAGAGTTTGGGCCGGATTGTAAACTTCCCGGACCCATAATAGCCCCTCAAAATCCTGCTATCCGTCTCCTCGGACGGATAGGAGGGTTTTGATGACATCAGAGATCTGCCAATGCCTGTCAATCCTTGTCACTTATCGGTTTCCAAGGCTTTTCATCTGCCCAAGGCACGTTCCTAGAGCCCTTGGAAGGCGAAACGTGGCCTCATTAAATACGGGCGGCTTTGTGCTTCCCACGTTCTACGGTATGATGGAAATCAAACGATGGTGATCTCCTGGTCTTTTTGGGCGGGAAAAGGTGTGCAGTTACCCTAGAAAGTATAAAAGATTTTTTGGGGATGGATCCGTCTCTTCAGTTCTGCACTTAAGAGTTTTAGTGCGTGTATTCTGGGTTCATCTGAACTTTCGCCCAAATTCAAGTCTATCTCAAGCACATAAAGCCTGTCCGAAGCGTAATTCTTCTCTTATGTAAGTTCCCTACCTCCATTAACTCGTACTTTTTCTTTTCTAGGTTTATTTCTCTTTGACTCCCTTTCTTTTCCCGTCGCGGGTCAGGTTTGTTTAGTAAATCACAAAGATGACTAAATTGAGACTGAGGAAATTAGTCGATACTGAAGAGGCGATGAATAAGTTCATCGTTGATTATAGGATTCTCCCCAACGTAAGTCTGAAGCACTGTAAGATGGGGGAATGGCACTATAAGAGGGAGGTATGAGAATCCCTATGGGGCCAGTGACGAGGGGTTACCTCAGACACTTCCGTTTAGCCCCCACCAGTGCGCCGGCAACGTTTTTAGGATTCTGGGTTGCGTGGACGCTTTAAATGAGAAGATGGGGTTAAGGCTGACCCACCATGACGTGAACTGGTGCTATAACCTCCAAAAATTGAAGGGGAAAACCTACTACATGAAGTCGAGGGACGAAAGGGTTCGGTTAATCCAGTGCCTCCCTGACTCCAACAAGGGACTGAACAAGGATTTCCTTATCGTCTCTAGGGAATGGCACGATGGCGATCCGTGCCCCATAGTAGAAGGAGAACCAGGTGGGGTACTGGGAATGGAAAGGGGATGACCATTTACGCCATTCTAATCTAATGTTGTTCGGTAACTAACCATGCATACGTGTTTGTCTTTTTGTAGATCTACACGCCCACACGCGGCATTTTCACTTAGTCAACCGGGCGAACTTGGAGACCATTTTACAAGTGGCAGTTTTCGTGAACGACAGAGATGGTCAAGTCCGAGCAGCTCACAAAATACTAGGGTACCCTCCTGTTCAGAAGTCATTTGCGGACGCAAGGCACGTGATCAACGTCTGCCATCCTTGGCTTCCAAAAATTACCGTGATTGAAACAGGATTTTTAATCTCCCAAGAGCCAGCTGTCCCCGTTAACATCCCACAGGCGGGCCCCTCCTCGTCTCATCAAGTAGTAGAGGACGAAGGCGAGCCAGATCGGTCCGAGGAAGATTTTGGGGTATTTGACCTAGTCTACCAATCCGAGAATCCTTCTGGTGATATAGGTGACCCAGCCTTGTCCGAGGCGGAATTGTCGTCAATAGGCACCTCTTCTCAAGCCAAAATGGGACTCAAGAGAAAACCCTTGACCCCCCTTCTCCAACTCCTCGAGGGCCAGCCTGGGAAGGATACGCAGGAAACGCCACAACCTGATGCTCCTCCTCCACCACCTCGGCCCCCTACTATCCAGACCCAGTCATCTTCCACCAAGTCACGGCAACAATCCCCCCGCCCCGAACTTCCTGCCTCCTCCCAACCAGTTCAGCCTCCTCGACCTGAAGGCGTTGATTCAAAGAGAAAGAGGAGCCCCAAGGGCAAGGAAGTCACGGACGGGGGAAAATCCCAACCTTCTAAGGAGAAGGATGAGGCTCCGCGCACAAAACAACTGAAGATTGGACACCAGGGCAAGGGCAAAGAAACTGAAGTCCAAACTTCTCAAGGCAAGGGAAAGGGGATTGAGGCACAGTCCTTACTGAGTGCCTGGCTTCCTGCCCCAATGCTTCACGGGGGTCCACTACTGGAAACGGCATCCCTAAGGGACCTTGGAGATGACGAGGGTGGCTACGTGGCAGACGCATTAGGGAGAACCATGTTGCTCCCTAATGACATGGATGAACTGAGGAAAATGAGGATGCAGGAGGTCTTCCTCAGTACTAAGAGGTACTTGGGGATGGTAAGATTTCTTGAAACCTAAAGCCTTATTAACTCTTGCCATTGGTTTGCCACTAACTACACGCTCATCTCCCTTGCCAGGCTCTCCAGGCAACCTATAGGATGGAGGAAGAGGTGAATAACAGGAGTAAGGTGGCCGAGAACGAACGCAAGAGGCGCATAACGGCCTCGAAGACTCTCGAAACCTCTGAGGATGAACTTGCCAAAGTCAAGGCTGACTTAATAATAACTATCCGTGAGAGGGATAACGTCTCGGCGGGCCTAGCTAGCGCCCAAAAACAGGCCGAGAACCAAACAAAGCGCGTACTTGAAGCCGAGGACCAGTTGCGAATAGCCAAAGACCTGATCGAGGGTTTAAATAAGCAGCTGGCCGCGGCCGTGCATGAGAAAGGGGTGGCGGAATACGCCCGTGAGGAAGCCCTAAGGGCCAAGCAGGAGGCCGAGTTTGCCAGGAATAAGGCAGAGGCTGCCAAGGAAACGGCCGAGGATGATGGTTATAATATGGGAGTGGCTGAAACCCAAGCCACCCTTAAGGCCCAAATTCCTGGAGTATGCAGGTTTTATTGCTCTCAGGTTTGGGAAGAGGCATTGAAGCGAGCTGGGGTGGATGCTTCATCTGATCTGTGGAAGGCGAAGAACGTATTCTACCCTACAGCCATCCGCGAGGCCACTTCCTCTAGCTCTGTGGCTACGTGTGACCAACCCGAGGAAGGGGTCACTCAGTCGGAAGACTTACAGGTCAGCGACTCTCCTGGCAAAATGCTCAAAGAGGGAGAATCTCAGGATGTGATAGAAATATCTCAACATACATATCCTGAGGCACCTAAAGAGACTACTGAGCCGGTGGTTGGCTTTCAGATGCCTAGTGCTGAGGAGCCAACCACACTTGTCCAGCCCCCACTGGTAATTCCCCCTGCTGCGGTCCCCAAGAACACCGATGCTGACCCTGTTCAGCCTTCCCCAGAAGTAGCTATCCTCCAGGGCGCCAAAGCTGATTCCATTCCACCTTCCCAGGACGTGGTTGACGCAAAACTAAAGAAATAGAAACCCTGACTAGGTTCCGTATTTGTTTTCAGTGTAACAACTAACTTATTTCCTTTTCATTTCGAAAACTTTGTAATCTATTGGTAATTTGAACCTGTTGAATATGTATATATATGAAATCTTTTTTTTTTTTTTTTAGCTGCTTGTTAGTGGCCCTTATCAATACTTGCTATTGTTTATGAATTCTGAACTAATTTATCTTAACATGTTTGAACATTTGCGCATGCGATACACTTTAACATCATGTTTCAAAACCCTAGCATACCTGCACCCGCAGAGCCTCGGATTCATTTCTAACCCTTACTCAACGAAGATATAGGCACCATTTTCGACGTCATGCATAATAGCTAAGTCTTGCTTAGTGCCCAATTTTCTCATCCAAGTAGTTGGTTTCCCCATATGTTTGAGTCCGAGGACCATACAATACCTTGGTTCTATCCAAAACTCAGTTTTCTCATCCAAGTAGTTGGTTTCCCCATAGGCTTGAGTCCGAGGACCATGCAATGCCTTGGTTCTGTCCAAAACTCAGTTTTCTCATCCAAGTAGTTGGTTTCCCCATAGGCTTGAGTCCGAGACCATGCAATGCCTTGGTTCTGTCCAAAACTCAGTTTTCTCATCCAAGTAGTTGGTTTCCCCATAGGCTTGAGTCCGAGAACCATGCAATGCCTTGGTTCTGTCCAAAACTCAGTTTTCTCATCCAAGTAGTTGGTTTCCCCATAGGCTTGAGTCCGAGGACCATGCAATGCCTTGGTTCTGTCCAAAACTCAGTTTTCTTTTTGCGTGGGACCTTGGCTTTAGGGGAGTTAACTCCTCGGCCAAGCCCCTAGAATTATCCGTGCGATTAACGCTACCAAACGTAGCCCCTAGTCAAGAAGCATAGCCCCTAGCGGAACTTTACACTAAAACTCTATAACCAGTTGTTAGAAATGACAAAAGAACTCTCTCGACCTACCGCCTATGCCAACACACAAGCCTTTCCCACAGACGGTGCCAATTGTAAGGACACGATTTTGTAACGAACCGTAACAATATTGGGTTCGCACGTAAAAAGGCCCAGACAATATCATTTGTAGAGCGTGGGTTTGAAAGGCTAGGCCTTGGTCACCAGGCGGTGGGTTTTTCGTGGTGTTCATACATGGTTAAGTTGTCTTTACCCCTGGAGTCTTTCTCCTGGAGGTGGGCTGGGAGGCTCTGGTTTCTGGCCATTTTTCCCAGCCCCCTGTTTGGTGCTCCTACCTTTTCATTATATAATCCTTCTTGGTTGATCCTTGCCCTCCACTTGTTGGTTAGGCAGGTGCTTATTTCTGTATCCATCCCATCAACCGTCCCCTCTTACTTTCTACTAGTTGCGAAGATCGAAGTTACACCGTCCAAACGTCTTTTCTCATTAACTGGATCTGGACGTTGGCAGGTGCATTTAATGCGGAGGGGACGCATTTTCCTTGATCCAATTTTACACCCTGCTTCCCTGTGGGCCCCATTCCACTCACATCCCCTTCAAGGGGCTATTTGAGGATAGCCTTCACCAAGACGTTGATCTTCCCATTGAAATTCTGGAGTGCCGAGGACAGGGTAGTTTCTCAGCCGTTCCCCTTGACACCCCGGCCATCGATCATTCGTCCTCGGCAAAAGACCTCCTCGGCACGGGCCCTGGGCCCAGATAGAGTTTGGACCGGATTGTAAACTTCCCGGACCCACATTCAATATAAGGTAAAAATAAAGTATACAAAGGGGTCTGGATACTCGGCCAGACAAAAATAGGGGACAAAAACCTTTAAGCAAGAGATTAAACACTATAACCATGGGATTGTATTATGCAAATAAATTTTAATTAACATTTTTATGGAATAATTAAATTAACTTGTGATATTTCCATCCATACATGCAAGTGTATGGTAAGATTCTTAATACTACTAAGATGTAGCAATTTAGAATAGAGTTATTCTTATCGTAAAAATTTCAATTCATTTAGTGAATGTATTTTGCATATAGAATCGGTTGGTCAAGTCCTCGTAGGTTTTTCTTTTTTTTTTCTCCCTTTTTCTTTAAATAGTTTTCATTGGTTTTTCCCTGCATCACCATATTGTCTCATTTACTTTCCGATGTTGTTTATTTGTTTGCACAATATTGATGTTGTTCAAACCTAATCATAATTGGACTAAATAATTACTGAATGAAACTAACAAATGTTATAACAAAATGGAAAGACTACTGCGCACCCTTGGTGCAGTGGTTACTCTACAGATATAAATGCTTGTGGGGGGTAAGGGGTAAAGGCCGGGATGTAAGTTTCTAGAAGGGAGACTCACGCACATATACACAGATTAAGTTAGAGTAAAAATTCTATCTTGTAAAAAAAAAAGGAAAGGAGGATATTTTATGAGAGGAGGGAGCAAATCAAACGAGGAAAAATGAACTAAAAAGCGTGGGATGTTTTGGTGTTCAGATAGTGGGACTGATGAATTTAATTCTCACACACCATGTCCACTAATTAGTGGACTCACACACATATACACAAATTAAGTTAGAATAGAAATTCTATCTTGTAAAAAAAAAAAGTGGAAAGGAGGATATTTTATGAGAGGAGGGAGCAAATCAAACAAGGAAAAATGAACTAAAAAGCGTGGGATGTTTTGGTGTTCAGATAGTGGGACTGATGAATTTAATTCTCACACACCATGTCCACTAATTAGTGGACTCCCTTTTGTCTTTAGAACTTAAGAAGCAATAATTTTAGTGCGCATTATCTAACATCATACACATTTGTTTCAAAGTACGTACTTCAAATTTATCAAGATTCAAAGACATGACTTACAAATTGTATAAAGATGATCATGAGAGATTTAATTGGACTACCTCAAAATTGTCACTATCACATGATAAACTTGCACTAAGAGAACATTGTTTGGTATTATTTCACTCATTAATCTGGGAGAAAAAAGACTATTATCATTATGGCACACCATTTTTGAACCCAGAAACAAAGTTTCTTACTGATATGATTAAGAATCTGGGTACTGAAACATGTTGAACGATGGATTGACAATGCTGAAGCCCCCATCAATTAGGAGATTGTGTCCACTCACGTATCTTGATTCATCACTAGCCAAAAAGAGAGCAGCATTTGCAACATCTTCTGCCTTAAGAGTCACACCCTTTAGGTTGGCAAGGGAATTCATCACATTCTCAAGGGTTTCATCATCAACACCAACAAATTTGGTTGCTAAAGGTGTTGCAAGTGCATAAGGTGACAAGCAATTGACCCTAATGCCAAATTGCCCTAACTCAACCGCGGCATTTTTGGTAAGGCCTACGACAGCGTGCTTTGAGCATGTGTATGAATATGAAGCTGCACCTCCAACATATGAGCTTATGCTAGAGGTTGAAATAATGCTACCACTACGTGCTGGAATCATGGCTTGCGATGCATGTTTAATACCAAGAAAAACGCCAGTCACATTTACGCTAAGCACACGCTCGAAGTCTGCTTTTTCATTGTCAATGATGCGAACCTTGTTCTCATCAGCTATGCCAGCATTGTTGAACATTATGTCTAGCTTTCCATAAGTTGCCACAGCTTTGTCCACAGCATTTTTTATTTGGGCTTCATCAGTTACATCGCAGTGTACATAGAGTGCATTTGATGAGCCATGGGCCTCAATGACTGAATGACCCAATTCATCTTGGATGTCAGCTATAACCACCTTGGCTCCATGATGGACAAAGACTTTGGCCGTGAATTCACCAATGCCGCTAGCTCCTCCAGTTATTAGAGCCACCTTTCCCTCCAACCTACACAATTTGGAACCAACTTAGTCAAGTAATACTCTATAATTTAAACGAAAGGACATCTTCTAGAGTCCTTTTTAAAGGACTCTGTTTAATCTTTATATAAAAAAATAGGCAAAGAAAATATTTTTTTGCAAAGAAACTAGATATCAAGGACTTGTGCAAAACATTTTGTTAATTTATATATTGCCATGAAGCAATGACATCTGTCCACCGAACTCAGGTGTATTTGAAATTTAGTATGTATATCTTGTTATTGACAAGGTGATGGATGTATATAAAAGTGGTTGTCCACAAATCACAACTTACCGTTTCAATAAATTATGAAATTATTTATCCATTGACTTACACTTTGAAATTTAACATCTCTATTGATGAAGGAAAAATTGCTCAAATTCTCTGCAATGTGTTTAATTATAACCTCGAGTGATGTAAATATATGACAACAAGAGTCTTGAAACTCAATTAGCATTTTTTATATTTTAAATGAAGATGTCAAACTTTTCCATCCCCATTCCCCAACTATTGAATAATTTGAATTATCAATAAGTAATAGTATAAATGTGATGAGTCACAGGAACAATGTTATAAAACTGAAACCTAGCTCACTGAACCAAGAAGAAGAAGAAGAAGAAGAAGAAGAGAGAGAGAGAGAGAGAGAGAGAGAGAGAGAGAAAGGCCTCCAACCATCTTAGAGTGGACTTATCTCCAAATTCTGGCAACTCTCAATCCAAATCTAGCTAATGAGATTATTGGTAATATTAATTTATTAAGGTTTTAATGTAGAGGGCTGGTTTATTTAATCGATAAGGTTTTCAAATTTAGAATCAAAACCAGCACTTATCTGAAATTAAGTAGTATCTATATGTCTGTCTCCAATCGATTGAAAGGAAAATCAGAAGTGTCTAGGCAGCAATAGACTTTTTCTTGTTTTTGGCAAAAAGACTTTATTATCATAAGAGTCCTTAGTTCCTAAATTGTGTTGATCATGAAAGCAAAATTAGAAGTGTCTAAGTAGCAATAGATTTTTTCCATTTTTGGCAAACAGAGTGCATTACCATAAACACTTCCTAAATTGGGTTGAGCTTGGCATCAAATAACAAAGCCATTCTAACCTATCTTTTCCTATTATTAGAAGAATCAGCCTTAGAAGTGTTAATTGATCATAATTGTGAATAATCGTAACGATCTAATAGAAGTTTATAAAAAATAAAAAACATGAACGCATGTAAAATAAAACCATGATTAAATCATATATTGCTAACCTTCTTGTGACCGCGGAGATTAATGAACTTGTTGCCATTGAGCAGAGGCAGAGAAAGAGATTTCTTAACTCTTTTAAGTGAGGTTGGGATTAAGGGCATGATTTATACTAGTGGACCGAGCGAGAATCCTATATTTATTGATAAAGATGGGGCAGCATTTTCCATGAGGTAGGGTCCAATTAGGCATGTATTTTGTGAAAATTCAATGACAAAACGACAAGTGGACCCAAAATTTTTTTTTTTTATTCAAAAAAATTCAATGCCAATTTTATTCAACCAAACCAATTGACGAAGTTACTGTAGTACTGGGGACATACCCACAATTTGATAAAATTTAGCTTCACCTCTTCATTTGTTAATAACATTGGACTGAAAATCAGTGCATGTTCCATCAAGCATCTGATTTATTATTGGGGTCAAATTTTGGAATTTAATTAAAACTCTAATTTTTTTCTAGAACTTTAAAATAATTTTTTTTTTTGTGAGTATATCTTTGTTTCCAGAAATGGACATGAAAAGATATTGTGGAAAAAAAAAAAAAAAAACTCATTAATAATCCATTCTAAGAAAGTTTTGATATCACTTTAATGAGAAATGAAAAAAACTGTCAAAATATTAATTTTTTTTTTATTTCCCATAAAAACTTTTTTTAAATAGATTATTAATCAGTACCCTAGGGCTCTCGTTAGCATTTCCCATAAATGTATAAAACTTTAGCAAGAAAAGATGTGCTGCATATCAACAAAACAAAAAACAAGGAAAGATGAGCTAGTTTTTTAATAATAGTTATGATGGGATATCTCAAATAAACAAGTTGGTATTGCCTCTTGGCCCTTTTGTTTGGTTGCGCTGTGTCTGCATAATTGTTCTCACTATCATATCTTACAGAATCCCATGCTAATAAAGTTGGGTTCCAAAAAAGACAAGACATAAAATATGAAAGTTAATATAACCAGTTTTGGGAATCTTTGCTAGGTTTGATGATAACTAATTACGGTGACTTCTTTATTGCATTGGTTAACGTGTTAAATTACTCATGTAATACTGAGTACAGTAATTAAGTGTTGTTCGTTAAGTTCCCTTCTTAAAATTATGTCATGTAGATTTTTTCTCATAGGATGTAGGTGTATTTTTTAATTGAACAGTCACATGACTGAATTTTAAGAGGAGAATTTAAGGAACAGCACATAAAGTACTGTACCTAAGTTTTATCTTAAATTACTCAATTTAGAGTGAAGTTGGGAAATATTTCTTAGTTTCTTTTTTTAAAAACAAAGATTTATTTCCATCTAACCTATCGGACATGGGCGGCTTGATGTATTTGGGGGCCTAAGGCGAAAATTGATTATTTTGTTTTAGATGCAAAATTACTACTAATTAACATGAACTACATAGAATTTTTTCTTTTTTTTAGAAATTTTATAGACAGAAAAAACTTAACAAAATTTTTCATACTTATTGATGTGGTAGATTGTAGTGGTAAGTAAAAGAGTGAAGTTAGTGATAGACTTAGATGAAAACTAATAAAAGTTTGCTAACTCACCTCTTATTATTATTCTTATTTTTTTTAGAAGTGCAACATTCATAACATTTTTTTACAACAAATCCTAGGTTTTAAGTTGTTTTTTGTTTTCTATTTGAAAATATCACTATAATTATTTTTTTGCCATTAATAACAAGTTGTAACAATCTACTATTTAGCATTAATTGTAAAAGTGTTACGAAAAATATTGTAAACGTTGCATTTTTCTCTCTTTTTTATTTGTTTCTCATATGGGAAAAAAATATTATTTTATTTATTGATTATAAATAACCCTATTAGTTAAAATTTGGAGGCCTTTTTTTTACTTGGGGCCTTAGGCAACTGCATCTTTTGCTCACCCATTCAGTCGGCCCTGCTATCGGAAAAGAATGCGGTATAAAAAGAATATATGTGCCTGATCCTAACTAATTTGATAAGAATTCATAACCAACCCTAAAATTTTGGAATTAAAGTTTTGTTTGTTTATTGATGCTATTGTTGTAAAGATTTATTTTTATCCAGTTTAAAATTGGCTTAGGTAAGACACGACAATAGCTGTTTCTTTTTGAAATAGATCTCATTCTAGTATAATGGGCCGTTGACAAGCACGACGAATTGGAGGCATATTTGGTAGCCAAGAATGAATTTACCTTAAGAAAATTTTTAAAATAGTATTTTTATTTTTTTGGGGTTTAAAAAAAAATGGTTAGAAGGGGAGATAGTAGAAAATTATAGTTCCTCATGTTGCAGCATGCGGCCTTGACTACATGCTTATAGGCACAATGGATACAATTTCACACTATGATGATATATGACGTCCACAAATGGATACAATTTCACACTATGATGACATATGATGTGTACGGAAAGTGTATAAAGGTAGTGTGAGACAAATCAAAACTTTGTTAGAATAATAGATTAACAGTACAAGAGTTACCGGCTTTTGTAGTGGGTAAGTTGTGTGATATTATGCCTTTGTCTCCATTCTTATGTGTGTGTTGTCTGCTTGTGTTCCTTCTCAAAAGAAAAAACGTGGGTAGTCCCATATCGTCTAAGAGTGAGTTCAAAAACAAGTATAAAGTCTTCATACACACTACGAGAGTTACCAACTTTTGTAGTGGGTAAGTTGTGTGATATTATGTCTTTATCCCCATTCCCTGTGTGTGTGTTGTCTGTTTGTGTTCCTTCTCAAAAAAAAAAAAAACGTGGGTAGTCCTACATCGCCTAAGAGTGAGTTCAAAATTATGAACTCTTTGTGCACTCAACTAAAGGCTAGAGCTTTCTCAAAAAATAAAATAAAAAACACTAAAGGCTAGAGGATTGAGTGGGCTAACATATCTTGACCCTTATTTTGGACTACTTAACTAATAGGCAGATATGGACAAATGTCTTCATGAGTACTCAACTAGCCTTTCCTTCTTGTTCCATTATACAAACATTTTAGGAATACTAACAAATTGTATCCCTAATTTTTATACAATTTAATTTTTTTTTATTATTATTATCAACCCCATAAGTCCCTCTTTCTCTATCACTTCTCCCCCTTACTCTCATCTCTCTTATCCTTATCAACACTAACATTATTTTATTATTGATGATGAAATGTGTTTTCTCCACCTCAATGTCTATAAGTTATGATCTAGTCCACTCTATCCCTTTACAATACCTACTCCTAATACTTTAATAACTTCTTAATAGCCAAAAATATCATAACAATTACATAGTTAGTACACACACAAAAACAAAAACAAAAACAAAAACAAAAACAAAAACAAAAAAACAAAAACAAAAAAAAAGGGTGCTCTAGCCGGTTGTGGGTGTCCACGGTTTGGGCCAACTGAGCTTATATTGGCCCGACGATATCTAAATTTAAAGCTAATCAAAGCACGGCCCATTTTTTTGGAATTAAAAAATGAATAATAAAAAAAGAGCCCGGCCCAAGCTTGGCTAAACAACTGAAAGCAAAATCAGAAGTGGCTAGGCAGCAATAGATTCTTTTTCCTTTTTTTTGGCAAAAAGACTGCATTGTCATGAGAATCCTTACTTCCTAAATTGGGTTGAGCTTGCATGAAAGTACAAAGACACTCTGAACTATCTTTTACAACCAATTTGCGGTAGAATCACATTGTACCTTGTAATATAGTACCTACCACTTACCGATGATGGTAAGAGCATTCTCATTAAGAATGCTAAATGGTATAAATGCTAAATTTTAGCATGCTAAATGCTATAAATGTTAAAAAGCATGCTCCATCAAAACTTTTAAATCCTATAAAATTTGCAATCCGACTACAGTGGACCGCTATCTCTAACAACCCACTGTAGCAAGATTGTAAAAAAAAAAGATTTGTTTAATCACTTTCCCTCCCATTTGCTTCTGTTTTCGCGCCTATCTCTACTGGTTTTCTCTCATTTTTTTTTTTTTTTTTTTCTGGTTCACTCTTTCTCCCATGCCTACGCCTCTACCTCTGCCTCCTCTCCTTCTTTTTTTTTTTTTTTTCTTCGTTCTCCCTCAACCCAAGCCGCTCTTCCCTTCCCTCAATCCACGCCGCCAAACCCATCTCCGCTTCACTACTCCCTCTGATCGAACCACCATCACAAACATAGCCTCTTCTTCCTCTAAATGAACCCATACCGAACCCACTCTTCTCTCCCTAATGTGCTCGGGCGATTTTGTGGGTCTGGGTTTGTGGGTCTAGGTTCATGGGTCTCTAGGTGGGTGGTGACTGAGGTGGGTTGTTGTGGCTGAGGCGTGGGTCTCTGGGTTTGATGGGTTTTGCTTGTTGTGGCCGCCGTGGGTCTTGCGTTTATGGGTTTTGTTCGCCGCTCTATCCTCCGCCTCCCTCTCTTCCTCTCACGGTGAGGCTTCTCTCTCTCAAGTTTAGTTTAGTTTAGTTTTTAGTTTTTAGTTTTTTTTTTTTTTTTTGGCTATAGGATTGATTTTTGGATGGATGCTGATTGTGGTGGCAGTGGGTTGGCCATGGGTTTGGGTTTGCTGTTGAATGTTGATGGTTTATGGTGGTGGTGGCTGACTGGGGTTGCTTGGGCTGAGAAGAAAGTGGTGGAAAGAGAGAGAAAGTGGTAAAATAAAAATAATATTATTTAAATGAAGTTGTAAAAAAAATAGAATGTTTGATGTTTAGTGGATTGTAAAATGGTATTTTAAAATTGATAAAGTAGGATTTTAAAGTGGTAAATGCTAAAATATTTAGCATTCTTGATGAGAATGCTCTAACCCAGTACTTTTTTTCTTTTTCTTTTTTTTATATTTAAAAAAAAAAGAAAAAAAAAAAAAAAATCCCTCAACTCTTGGAACAACCTTATAAGTTCAAGGGAAATGTTAATAAATACCCTAAACACATTGATTTAAGAACTATTTTTAAAAACATTTTATGAGAAAATGATAAAATAATTAATTTTTCTTACAGTTTTTTATATTTCTCATAAAAGAGATGTTAAAAACTTTTCTAATATGATTTTTAAACAATTATCCTAAAAGCAGTAGTTAACATGACCTTAAATTTAAATTTGATCAAAATAATGATAACAATCTATGGGAAGTTTAGCAAATAACATGAACACAGGTAAAATAAAAACATGATTAAGCATAATCTTGCTAACCTTCTTGTGACTGCAGAGATCAATGAACTTGTTGCCATTGCACAGAAACAGAGAAAGAGACTGATGATTTCCAACGTACTCTTTGATGTGAGGTTGAGATTAAGGGCAGGATTTAGTGAACCGAGAACCCTACATATATTGATAAAGATATGGCGGCATCTTCCATTTGGAAAGAACCAATTAGGTCTTATTTTTTTGTGGAAATTAAACGACAAAACAAGATGTTGACCAAAAAGTATTTTTATTGTTTTTAAGTTTGATGATTACTAATCACAGTGACTTCTTTATTGCTTTAGTTAAAATGTTAAATTACTCAGCTTAGAGAGTGAAGTTCGGAACCCTAGCACCAACCTAGGTTTTGAAGTAAGGAGCAAAGAAGCAACAGGAACTATTTCTTTATGAAATGGATCTCATTCAAATATAATGAGTTGGCTGGCAAGCGCGACAAAATTAGCGGCATATATATAGGTAAGCCAACAATGAATTTGTCTTTTCTCAACCAAAAAATAATAATGAATTTGTCTTAGACAGCACTTTTTTTTTTTTTTTTTTTGATTGATGGTCAAGGGAGAAGAGAAGGAAGATTTAAACATTAAAAAGTGTGAGTTAAGTTATCAACCTACAAAACTCATAATGTCTTAGACACTTTTAGAATATTAGGTTAACAGTACATAATTTTTGCTATACAAGACTCACGATTTGTCTAGACTCTATACTGGCTAGAGGATAGAGGATTGAGCTGGCTAATATGTTATACCCTTTATTTGGGACCAACTCCCTTGTTTCTTGTTCCATTCTGCACAAGTTTCAAACAGGCTAACATGTTATAGCCCTAATTATTATATAATTTAATATTTTCTATAGATATTTTATTAACTCTCTCTTTCTTCCCCCCTCTTTTCCCGGCCCCTTCTATCTCATCCCTCCTACCATTATCAACACTAACATCATCTATTAGATATTGATGAGTATTCTCTTTGCTTCAATGGCCCAACTTCCT
This sequence comes from Quercus lobata, assembly GCF_001633185.2. NCBI lineage: Eukaryota > Viridiplantae > Streptophyta > Magnoliopsida > Fagales > Fagaceae > Quercus > Quercus lobata. The sequence goes on from NC_044910.1 coordinate 37,960,140, forward strand.
TTTTTTTTTTCTTTTCTTTTTTTTCTTTTTTTTACAAACGAGAGTATTCACATTTTTTTTGAATATTTGACTTTTTTCTTAAGTATATGCAATTTCTCATTCTACACATATCAGATTATTGAGAATTCCCTTAGGGTGACCCTAAGCTATTAGCAAGAGGTTTTCAATCCAAGATCTCATGGATATCATGAGACTTTAAGAACCATTAAGTCAACTCTTTTGTGTTCAATTCCTACTACTCGAAGCTCTTTAATTAATGGCCAAAAATGAAAATTTGTGAACACAGCTTTTATGCCACAATTTTTGTCATAACTCTAATATATATGAGTTACAATTATGAAATTTACATAAAAAGTACTGACTTCATGGGTCCATGTGTGTGTATGGGTCTATGTGTTGAAACCGGTGCTAGAGGTTAAGGGAGAAAGAGAGGAAAAGGAATAAAAAAAAGAGAAATAGTAAATAAAAAATAAAAAATAGAATATCTAAATAAAATGGGAAAAAATAGAATTTTGGGATATTAGGTGTGTTGTAAAATAGTATAATATAATTAATAAAGTAGCTTTTTGGAATGGTAAAGTGGGATGAGATAGCATTTCCTGATGCGAATGCTCTAAAGGTAGAATTGCACTATAACACTATTGCAAAAAAATTTGCAATAGTTGAATTTTAAAAGCCTGGATGCAGCTTTCTTTTTGTGTGAAAAATAGTAAAGTTTCCTTACATATGCCATTTAGCATACCCAATGCGGATCCATATGCCAAAGTTTAAGAAAGAAGCGTACAATTTTTTTAAGTACCATTGACATTGACATAGACATAATAGAATCAAATTCAATTACCGCATCTATTGGGTAAATTTCACGAACATTCCCTAAGGTTTGGCATAATACCAATCAAGTCCAAAGAATTTAAAAACTGACCACTTCAGTCATTAAACTCAAACGGCTTGTAACGCCGTTACCTATTTTAAATTCTATTCCAAAACTCTCATCTTTCTCTCATCTGCCTCCTTCAATCTCTTTCCTCTTTTTCTCTGACGCTCAGAGCTTTCCCAGTAAACAAGTAAACAAACAAGAAGAAGAAGAGGAAATTGTAGAACATGTTCCCAGTTAAAAAAAAAAAAAAAAAAAAAACCTTGAATGGAACCAACAATCAAAACAAATTTTCATTTAATGAGAGTAAAACACAAAAAATCAGTTCATTTTAATATTTAAATCCAAATCAAAGAATCTACCGTCAAGAACCATACCAAAAATCAACATCAACACAAAATCAAAAACCAATCTCTGCTTCAAATCCAAAACCAAACCCAAAAAATCAAAACCCCCAAAAAAATCTTCTCAAATTCACAAAAATGTCAAACCCCAGCACAAAATCAAAATCCAATCTCAACTTCAAATCCAAAACCAAACCCAACAAATCAAAACCCCCAAAAAAATCTTCTCAAATTCACAAAAATGTCAAACCCCAACACAAGCAACTCACTCCATTACCAAAACTCTGGCTCTCTATGAAAAATCTCCATCACATCTCTTGTTGTAAACAGGTTGAATCAGTGATTGACCCATCGTGTGAACTGTGAAGGTCACGTTGGGAGCTTGCCACTCTTTTGATTCACGATCTCATCCAAACAGATGAGAGAAAGAGGAGAGTTTTGGAATAGAATAAAAAATAGAACCACGTTATAAGCCGTTTGGGTTTAAGGACTGAAGTGGTCAGTTTTTAAATCTTTTGGACTTGATTGGTATTATGTCAAACCTCAGGGTATGTTTGTGAAATTTACCCAAATATTTAAAGTAGCATTTCAGGATTTCTCGAACTTTGCTTTGGGTGTTTGTTTCTCATGGAGTGGTTACGTTTGTTGTTGTTGATGTTATCAATATACACGTGTCATGTACTACAATTCAAATGGGTTTCGGTGTCTGTGTCGGCGTCGAAGCTAACTGAGTTGACTCGTGAGTTGTTGGAGTCGGCGAGGGAGGCCGAGTTCTCGGATTGGTTGAGAAGGGTTCGGAGGAGAATCCACCAAAACCCAGAGTTGGCTTTTGAGGAGTTCGAAACGAGTCAACTCATTAGATCGGAGCTGGACTCGCTTGGGATTGAGTACACGTGGCCTCTTGCCAAGACTGGCCTTGTTGCTTCTGTTGGGTCCAACTCCCAGCTTCAACCTTGGTTCGCTCTACGGGCAGACATGGATGCCCTCCCTATTCAGGTTGGTTTTTTTTTTTTTTTTTTAATCTCTCTAACTCAAACCTAATAATTTTTTTTATTTACTTTTTAAAACAATTTACATTATATTATTTATTTTTCACTGTATTTTTTTTAAATATTATTTTTATTACTATTTTTTATCTTAAGTAAAAAAATAAAAAATTAAATTTAGAATGAATATTATTATTATAATAAATTTAGAATGAATATATTTTTATACAATTTTGTATAAATATAATTATTTTTCTATTATATAAGCATTAATACGAGAGCTCTAAACATGAAACTAGTTGTTTTAGTTGAAGAATAATGTAGTGGTTGTTTTTTTAATTTCATTGTTTGTGGACAGTTGTCACCAACATTGAAGATTTAATTGAATAAACAATAATTCGAGGACAGTTATTTTCACAATACTTTTTTTTTTTTTTTTTTTTTGGCAACTGTGAACAAGGATTACATCATTGACTCTATTACTGATAATATATATTTATTTACTTTTATGTATTAATCACACCAAATCATATAAACAACTATCCAAAACTTATTGTTAAATACAATCAGAAGTGCTTTCATTTTTTACTTTTCTTTTGTGCATTGCTCTGCTGTTTGAAGTTGAGGACCACCTTTGGGTATGACTGTGAATTTTAATTTTTCAAATTTTCTGAGCAACTCTTTACCAGTTGTTTATTAAATGTTTTGTGCTTTTGTTTTATGCTGGTTGTAGCTGGAATCAAAGTGAGAAAAAAATGGTCTTAAAATTATTATTAAAAAAAAAAGGATGAAAAAGACAGAATATTATTTGAAGGCAAAATTTAACAAATACCTTGGAATCGTGTGGCAACTGACAACCTAGGGTGGTTGGTTAGTCTAATAGTATATCAAGAAACTTTGAGTTATTTAAGAGCTGTTTGGATCACCTATTTCCATAACTCAATTTTCAGTTTCCATAACTCATAACTCAAAAATGGTGGCACCCATAACTCAATATCCGTTTGACAAACGATAACTCTGTTTCCATAACTCTGTTTCCATCACTTAATTCTCTGATTTTTAAGTTATATGTTTTGGCTGTTTTCAGTTTCCATAACTCATAACTCAATGACAATATTGTAATTAAACACACATAGGGGACCCACAAATAGTACCAGCAGCACCTTTTGACCACTTTTGACTTTTTTCCTTTTTTTTTTTCCTTTCTTCTCCTGAGTTGGCTGTTTGGATTTTTTTTTTTTTTTTTCATTCATTGGTTTCGGTCTGTTCTTGGTTTTTTTTTTTTCTTTTTCACTGGTTCAGTCTTCAGTTTTGGGTTTTTTTTCTTTTTCTTTTTCTTCTTTCACTGATTCGATCTTCCGTTCTTGATTTTTTTTTTTTTTTTTTTTTTTTTTTTATGCTTCGGTGAGTTTGGGTACTGAAAACAGAACAAAACAAACAAAAAAAAAAAAAAAAAAAAAAGCTGCACCGATTGACAGGTATGGACCCACAAATAGTGTGAAAAATATTGAGTGATGGAAATTGGGTGATGATGCCAAACGAGTGTGAAAAATTGAGTGATGAGTGATGTGTGATGAAATTTTCTTATCCAAACAGCCTCTTAGATCTCCTCCATTTTTGAATTGGATGTATACTTTAAATAGCATGTGTAGGCCTAGTGACAAGTGATAAGTTAGTTTTATCATATTGTGGACTAAATTTTTGGATTAGGCATGAAAGTTTTAGCTATAGCTTAATTCAATGCCAATGCTCTTAATTTCAAAATAGAAAAATTCATTCGCAGTAAGATGTGGTAGTTTATAATTTATTTAAAAAAAAAAAAATACAAAAACAAAAACTCCATTTGAATCATGTCAAGAAGATAAGTGCAAATTTTGGTTATAGAAATTCTTTCTTGCAAGTAATTCTTTCTTCATAGTTTTGGTTATAGAAAAGACAATTTTACGCAAGATTAGCTTTAGAAATAAATTCCATATGCATGTAATGTAAGAAATTGATCTTTGGAAGTCTGCAAAAGTTTGGCAATTTGGACAAGTTCAGCTTTACATGCTCAAAAGCATCAAAAGTTATGTGAAACAAAAACAATGACCAAATTTCAAATTTTGATACCGCTGCCTTCCCACCTGCCTCATGGAAGCTGAAGCCGCCCCATCCATAATTTAGCATTCCCATGTTAAGGGTATCTTTGTAATGGAGAGAGATGGGAAGAGAGGAGAGGGAAGGGTGGCTGGAATACATTTGTTTGGACGGCAAATAATGATGGATCCAAAATTTAAACCAAATGTTTAAACTCTTTTTCCTGTTATTTAGGATTCACTTTTGTTCAAAAGTGAAACCTTCATTTTTAATCAAATACTTGAAATTAATTATGATTTTTTTGAAAGGAATTGGTAGAATGGGAGTACAAGAGCAAGAACCCTGGCAAAATGCATGCTTGTGGCCATGATGTTCATGTAACAATGCTGCTCGGAGCTGCTAAGTTACTTAAGCAAAGAAGCAGTGAATTGCAGGTAAATCAACAATCACATAAACATCTAGGAACAACGATGAAGAATTAAAAGAACCTTATTGGTGTCTTGGTGTACTTGTCCAGAAAATGAAATTCTTGACTTAATGATAAAGAGAAATTGTCATGGAATTAATGCCATAAATTCAAATCCTATCATATCTATCCCACCCTAAAGTCATATATATATTTTATTGTTTTGATAATGTTGGCTGATTGCATTGTCTAAAATCTATTTCAAAGGGCACCATTAAGCTTGTTTTTCAACCTGGAGAAGAGGGTCATGCTGGGGCCTTTTATATGTTAAAAGAGGGAGCACTTGATAAGGTTAACGCCATTTTTGGATTACATGTTTTACCAGAAATGCCCACTGGTACCATTGGTTCGAGACCTGGTCCAATGCTTGCTGGCTCTGGCAGGTTTGTAGCCATAATTCGAGGGAAGGGTGGGCATGCTGCAAATCCCCATGTAACTAGAGATCCTGTTCTTACAGCATCATTGGCTATCATTTCACTCCAACAGATTATTTCCCGAGAAACAGATCCTCTAGAGGCCATGGTAATTTTCCTCACATTCTTGAATAATTGAATTGTATAATGATCCATAGGGAAAAGTATTAGGATCCTCCTCAATTGAAATGAATTTGTTTAATGGTTTAGATTAATTATTATAAATCTAATTGTGTATCCAGTATCAAGTCATGTGAAATTTAAAATTACATAGTACTTTATACACTATCAAATTTAGGAAATAAAATTTTTATTCTTTCCATTTCAATTGAAATGGAAATAGAGATGTTCCTGTTCAAAGGCATACATATTATGAATACTTCTGCTAGTGGATAATTAAATTCAGTATGAGAATTAAAAACCTAATAGCATTTTCTTGTCTGTGTTCATTTTCAACATTTACAAATTACAGGTGATCTCTGTTGGGTTCATTGAGGGTGGCCAAGCAGGGAATGTAATCCCAGAGACGGTGAGATTTGGAGGCACATTCCGGAGCATGAGTACAGAAGGTCTATCCTACCTTATGCAAAGAATTAAAGAGGTACTTTTGACACAATTCTAGTCTAATAGCTTAAATACACGCTTGTTATCTTTTTTTTCTTTTTTCTTTTTTCCTTTTTGTTTGAGTTTGAGATGGTATGATATGGAGGATGAGATGAGCACACTTTGAGAAGGTATGGGTTAAAAGGTTAGATTTTTTTTTTTTTTTTTTTTAAGTTGTATTTCAATAGGTTATGTTTTCATTTGCTAATTTAACATCATCAAATTCGGATAAAGTAAACAAATTGACTAACGGATGTAAGTATAAGGGAGCTAAGTGTTTGCAAACCAAATCGCAAGGTCTTCTGAATTTTAAGGGCATACTACAGGGGTGTTAATTGTAACTTTCTAAAAATATCGTTGAGCAAAGGCTACTTCCTTTCCCCTCATTAAGCTGCTTAATTTATTCTAGTGAGTAGTGACTATTGGCAGCTACTTTTCCTTGGAAGTTTGTCTTGAACAATGTCTAGGGAGTATGGAGCTTCTTTTTGAGCATGAAATCTACCATTTGAGATAGAAAAGTACAGTAACAATTGTTTAAGTCTTTTTTCTTTTCTACTCTTCTCGAATGGTGTTTGGTTTTACCTTCTTTTTCTTGTATTTCTCTTTCTAGGTTGCTTGATCATTGTACTTTGATTTCTTGATGTTTTTGCCTATATGTACGGGGCTGTGTTCTTTCAATAAACTTTTAAGTTACTTATCAAAAAAAAAATTAACAGGTCATTGAGACGCAAGCAGCAGTGCAACAATGCAATGCTACAATAGACTTCTTGGAGGATAAATTGAAGCCTTATCCTGCAACTGTTAATGATCAAGCAATGTACAAACATGCAAAAAGGGTTGGAGAAAGCTTGCTTGGGGAACCCAATGTCCAACTTATTCCAATGACTATGGGAGCAGAAGACTTCAGCTTCTACTCACAGAAGATTCCAGCTGCATTTTTCATGATTGGGGTGAATAATGAAACGCTGAAATCAAATAAAAATTTGCACTCACCCTACTTAGTTATTGATGAGGAGGTTCTTCCCATTGGAGCAGCTCTCCATGCTGCTGTGGCCATTTCTTACTTGGATGGCCATCTTGTTGAGACCAGTTAGAGACTTGGGCATGTTGGACCAGCAACAATGGAAAACCATAGAGCAAAATAATGTGTTATTCAAATTTTATCTGATTCACCAAAGAGACAAGAAAGATCACGAATATACAATGTAATAAACCCTGAAATTCTGTCCACTTACAGTTGTACTTGTTCATGGCTTGTACAGAAAGAAAATCTCAATTCTCAACAGACTTGTTTGGGAAATTGCCTTCTGAGTAATGATATTGTTCTGATATGTCCATACCAAATCTCAAATTATACATTTTATTCCTAGCTACCAGTATCAACTGGAATAGTTTGCTAGCTAGGTGTCACTACTATCAAAGTTTTTATTTTAAGAAAACATGGGCTTTTAGTCACCCAAAGGATTATTGTAGAAGTAGCTAACAGGTAGAGGTTGAGGTATGAAAGAGTGATTCCTTGGTTAGGCACATACTGGGCAACAAGAGATACTTACAGATTGGCTACTGTTTGGATGGAGGAAGAGGAGAGAAACAGATACTGGTTGAAAGGAAGGCATTGATGGGGGTGTTACCCTTCCCCTATTTGATGTATTTGGGTGGAGAAGGAAATTATTTGAGAGGATTGGGAAAAAAATAAAACACAATTCCCTTAAATTGGGGAATTTAGAAGGTGATAAGACTTGATAGTCAATAGATACTAAAGAACTAAAACTTTTGATATCTTGGATCAATAATTCATAAAGATGGAGAGATTGAAAATGATGTGAATCATAGGATAAGAGTATGGTAGATGAAGTGGAGAAGTGCATCAAGAGTATAGTGTGATCATATAATACCTAGTAATTTAAAGGAAATTTTTTTGTTTTATAAAACTGTTGTTCAATTAGTTATGCTCCTATGGTACTGAATGTTGGGCTATTAAAAAGTAACCTATTTATAAAATGTGCTATATCAATTTTCATTTTCCTCCTATTATTAATTAAAACATCATAACAAATTAAGATGAAGAAGAAATGACACTCAAACGTTTACTCATAAAAAAGAAGAAACTATCTTATATTCTTTGGTTTCCACTTTCCACTAAAAGGATAATTTCCCTTTTATAGTGAAAAAGAAGAGAAAAAAGACCAAATAAGAAGATAAAAATGACCATAAACTAGGTGGTCATTTGATTGTTAAGACTTGTGGATTGTGATGATCATTGAGAGGTGTCGCCTGCCACACAATAAAAACTATGGGCATAATAAGAGAGACGTGCCATGGATTGAGTAAGATATATAATGATGCATGAGTTCACAAGCTAGTTTAGACACAAGGCACGGTTTGTGTTCAATGCATTAACACATTGAACATGTTAGGATAGAGTAATACTACATGCATTTTTTACAATATTTTTACAAATTATTGATGTTGCAAATTACTATTGATTCTCATCTAATTCCACAACTAACATCACCTTTTTAATTACCAATAACCGCATATCATATCAACAGTTTGTAAAAAAAAAAATTGTAAAATAGTTTGTAATTTTTTTATTTTCCATTAGGATATGGGCACAATGTCCAAAACTGGTATATGATTTTATCCTAACGTGTCTGATAACGGGCACAATCCCAACCCATTCTCGAAATCAAGGGTACGAAAGTTAAAATTTGGAGCTGGGCTGGATTGGGCTAACAATCATCAAACCAAAGCCTAATACAAGATTAACAGGTTAAAAAATTCAACCCAAACCCAAACTAATCCTACCGACCAATTCCCCTGTCTTTCGGCTATGTAATTCTGGGCCGCACAGCATGGCAGTAGGTCCAAGGCCACACCCATTAATCAATGTAGCATTTTTCTCTACTTTGTGACGGGGGAATTCAATTTAAGGGTAAACACAAAACAACATAACATAACATAACACCCATTAATCAATGTTGTTTCTCTACTTTAAACAATATAACACACTTTTTCACCTACACATATATCAAAAATACTTAAATAACATTACTTAAACTAACTCACCAAACAGGTCACACACTATATGATTTTATAGAAGAATGTAAGTTTAACTCAATTTTTTTAGTTTATTAAAACACACTATGTGAAAAAAATACCGTTCTTATATTAAGATCGTTAAAACTGTCATTATTCTTTATTTTACATTATGTTTGTTTCAATAAAAGATCTTTTGTGAAGATATTTTTTTGTATTTTTTTGTATTTGTTATCAAGAAAAAAAATGAGTCAAATAAAAATTATTTTTTAACTTTTTATTTAGTTTGACGTGAGATGAAGTTATTTAATTTCTAAAATGTCATTAAAAAAGAAAGTCAATTAATATTTTTTTAATTTATTTTAAAGTTGCTTGCTACTAAACATAAAAAATAAAAACGAGATAATTTTTCTAGAAAATGTTAGTGTGTGAAACGAGTGAACTGGTGTGTAGAGCAAGCGTGAGACAAAAGAGGCAGTTGGAGCCTGGAATGAATGATAAATAAATAAAAAATGCTCCCGCACACTTGTTTACTCAAATACAAAAATAGAGCCTAAACAATATTTCCATTTAATACGTAAGAACTAAGAACTAACCTCGAGGATCACAATCACATAAAACAAAGTAGCCATAGCCAGGTTCTTCATTTCTAGATAGAATCCAAGTGAGCCAAACAAAAAAGGAAAAAAAAAAAAAAAAAAACTCTTAACCCCAAAAATCAATTACAATCAAGTCAGTATGGATTTACTCTTGTGCTTATTGCTATCATTGACAATATTCTTGCACCAACCTTGGGCGGCTTTAGAAGCTGATTTGAGATCAGATATGGGGTCGTTGACTCGTGAGTTGCTGGAATCAGCAAAGGAGAGAGAGTTCTTCGAGTGGATGAGAGGTGTTAGGAGGAGAATCCATGAGTACCCAGAAATAGGATTTGAAGAGCACAAGACGAGTGAGCTCATAAGGGCCGAGTTGGACTTGCTTGGGATTGAGTACAAGTGGCCTGTGGCCAAGACTGGTGTGGTGGCTACTATTGGGTCCGGTGAGAAACCCTTCTTTGGTCTTAGAGCTGACATGGATGCCCTTCCTTTGCAGGTCTCTCTCTCTCTCTCTCTCTCTCTCTCTCTCTCGGCTTATGAATAATTACATGCACACAATCAATGAATGTTGGACACTTTATTATTTACATGGACTTAGTTCTGTTCTTGACTTCTTGATCGATTATGTTTGAATTAAACATTCTTTGGGCCCAACAGATTAGTATGTTGCAGTTGTTAAATTACTGATTGTCCCAAAAGTTTAAACTATTGAGATATGATAAATTTAATTATTTAATCACATATTTTTAACACTTCCTCTCACATGTAGACCGAAACTAACATAAACTGTTAGAATATGGTAAATTTAATCACATATTTCTAATACTCTCTCATGTGTAGGCCGAAATTACATTTTTAATAAGTGAGACCTAACATGTGAGAATTTAAATGGGAAATAAAGTGGAGGAAACAAGAATCGAATTTAGGATCTTATGCTCTGATACCATGTTAAATTACCGATTATTTTTAAAATTTAAGTTATTGAAATATAGTAAATTTAATCATTTAATCACATATTTTTAAGGGATGATTACAGATTACCCACCTGTGGTTTAGCCTAAATTTAACTTATCCATCCGTGGTTTCATTCTTGACACTTTACTCACCTATGCTTCACTTCGTTACTACTCCGTAATCCACCTCCCTTTCAGACGTTACCCCACATTTTTTATCAAAAACAAAATCCAAAACAAATTAAACACTCCTCTCTTCCAAAACACACTCCCATCCACATGAGGTAGATCTACTAATTTGCTTGAAAATCATGAGTACATACAATATGAACATCTTAACATATCAATAATTATGATAAAGTTAAGAACATCTGAACTAAAAGATGTACCACAAAATCAGCAACTTGCGCAACAACAAAAAGGAAAAAAGAAGTCACTAACCATCGTGAAAGATGAGTTAATGCTCTTAGCATTGAGATTTTTTTTTTTTTTTTTTTTTTGGTGGGTTTGTTGTTTTCCTTTGAAACCTGGGGTTTGTTGACAAAAACAATGGTTAAGGAAAAGAAAATTGCAAATCTTAATTCTTAAAGCTGGGTTTATAAACTATAAAGACCCACTTTCTAAATCTTCAAGCTAAAAAAAAAGTTTATTTAAACTTAAACTAACTACTGATTCAGTCATTTTAAATAAGGGGAGCGGGCCAAAATGGCCAAATACCATTGTTTATCGAAATATATATCAATCTACCATTGTTTCAGAAATATGTAGATATCTACTACTTTTTGGGTACTCAAGTTCTTTGAAAAAATAGCCTTTAAATTTGTTGGAAAATTTTTTATGGAACTTGAGTACCATAAAAAAATTTCAAAATTTTTCCATGAAACTCGAGTATTATGGAAAACTCGAGTTCTCCAGACTGAAGTACCCAAAAAGTGGTAGATCCCAACATATTTCCGAAACAGTTGTAGATTGATATATATTTCGAAAAACAGTGCTATTGTGTCATTTTGGCCAAGGGGAGCGGCTCCTCTCTTGTTTCAAAGTCTCCAATTCTCTCATGGAAACTAAACAATCTAAGGGTCTAAACAATTTCATAGCATTATTTTTCTTTCTTTCTCTCTTCCTTGCCCCTTTCTCTTCCTTTGTCTCTCTCACTGAGTCACCAAGTTATTGTGCAAACGAAGAAGAAGAAGGAGGAGGTTACAAGGTAAATTCCTTGGCTCTAGCAGGTATGGATAGAATCTTTAGAATTTCTACAAATTTTGCTCTAAATCCCCCCCTAACCCTAGAATTAGATTTTGTTTTTCCTTCAAAAAGAGAACAATAAAATAAAATAAAATAAAAGCCTAAATCAAAACTTTAGCTAGCTAGCAAGAGTCCCAATCATGGTGGAGAAGATCAAAACCACAGAGAAGAGAGGCCAATTGATCTCAGTTCTTCTTCCTTTCCTTCTCTGCCTTCTTCTTCTTCTTCTTTACCTAAATCCTGGCCGATTCATTTCACTCAAAAAGCCACCAGATTGATCTCAGTTCTTCTTCCTCTCTTTCGTCTTCTCCTTTGCCTTCATTTGTTAAGTAGTTTGGTGACTCATGTAAGAGAGACAAAGGAAAAGAAGGAGAGAGGGGCAAAGAAGACAAAGAAAAAAATAATTAGATGAAAATTGTATTTGACGTGTCCATGTTCTGACCCTTAGATTATTTAGTTTCCACGTGTCTTTAATCTGAAGAAAAAAAAATGAGAGAATTTGAGACTTTGAAACAGGAGAGGAGCCACTCCCTTTGATAAGTGGGAGTCTTTCAATTCTACAAAGGAAGTAAAATCCTAAAATGTCCAATAAATTTTCTTCATAGTGTACCAACTTTGGTGTTTTTTTTTTTTTTTTTGGAGTTAATTGGTTGGGCCCCCACTTCAGTGTAAACTCATGTGTACACATTACTAACTTCGTGGTCCTCTTATTTATGATGGTTTGTATTTGTATTCTAGTGATGCTGAAGATATAACTTATTTTCACTGAAGGGTTTATTTGGTTGAGGAAGTAGAAAAGTAAGATGATAGAAAATATTTAATTTTGGTTGGAAGGATAAAAAACTTTTTTGTTTGGTTGAGGAGAAAATTTGAAGAATAGAAAATCTAGTTTATATAAATCTACTTTTATTCCCTTATTACATAATAGGTAAGAAATTATTTATATTATACTCATTAAATAATTAAAATATTACTTAGTATTAATTAAAATTATTAAAATAACATTTTATAAAAAATTTACACATCATACATATTATATTATATTATTTTTACTTGTTATTATATTATATATAAAAGGAAGAAAAAAACTGAACACGTTATAAAGAGAGAAAAATACAAAAAAAAAAAAAAAAAAAAGATGCATTCTGAGGGCACTATACTATAGCGTAGCAAGTCCAAATCTTCTGTCCCACTTTTCCTGCTCCACTCTATACTCCACCAATAAAAACTTGTCATGTGTTCACCTAATTAATTAAATACTATCATTATTGACTTATTAATTCTACCGTTATTAATTAATGGTAGTATTTAATTAATTAGGTGAACATGTGGCAAGTTTTTATTGGTGAAGTATAGAATGAAGCAGGAAAAGTGAGACAGAAGATTTGGACTCATAGCGTAGTTGCTATTTAAAGAGGGCCAAAAGTGTAAAAGTATGGCTGAAGCAACATTTTACAGAAATCAACTCAGTTTTCTTCCTATTTTGGAGAGAACTTTTTGGTGGGTTCGGGGAAAAAACACCTTACTCCACAAAATTTTCCACCCTCCTGACCAAACACTCACTAAAACTTTTTTCTCTCCACTTTTCTTTCCTAAATTTTTCATCCTCCCTAAAATCCCTCCAAGCAAACATACTCTAAGAGACTAGGTTTTAGTTAATTTCATTGGTAAAATTTATTATCATTGAATAAGAGGTTTGAGATTCGAACCTCATCCACAGAAAAAACTAATTGATATCTTGATCTGATTGTAAAGAACAATCATCATGAAACAAACTTTATAGATTGAATTTTATCATACATATAAAATAAATAAACTTATTGTAAATGAGAGAAAAATAATAAGTTCATATAAAAGTTGGGAAAAAGTTTAGCTCCATTAATTCTTCCTTCAACTGATTATATAGCTGTATTGAAGAGGCTATGAATGTATAATTTTATATAGCATTACTATTTATATTTGTTAAAGTGGTAAAATGTGATTTATACAACTTTTTAAATGAACCACAGAAATGTGACAGACCTACGCCCCTCATTAAATATCAGTCGTCAATGGTACAAAAATTTTTGACAAATTTTACTTTTATAATTATTGATGTTTTTATTGTTGGCCATTATTATTATTATTATTATTATTATTATTATTATTATTATTTTATCATTTGATTGGTTGCTATTTTATTTGAAAATGATAGTAATCTATTCACAACCTTTGTATTTTTTGCATTTCTTTTAATTGATTAGTTTCTTTCTTCTAATTAGACTGATGCCCAAAACTCTACTATTTGAAGTAGATGCTATTAATTGAAACTATATCCTATTTATTAAAAAAAAAAAAAAAAAGAACTATGCTTAAAAAGTTTTTTTTTTTTTATTTTATCTGCGGTCAACTCATATGTGGTTTTGTTTTGAGATTTTATGATTTGGGCCATCTTGCAAGAACTTGCTGCCAAAAAAGATGGCCGGGATGGGTTGTTGGCCATTGAAGCAGAGGTTGTAGAAGACAACATGGATGTCATGGTCAATGGTGTGGTTGTCGAACTCGGTGACAGTGAGGCCGATGGCAAGATTAGATTGCTAATTTGAATACTCTGATTTTCAGATAGTAATAATGAGTATTGATTTTGTGTGACAGTTCCTATTCATTAATTTGTGAAATACTGATGTGGCATGTTGGAAGTAGAGGGTGTTATACCACATACTTATTGAATTTAAACTCAAATTTGTATTATCCCTAATATCACCTCAAAACTTCCTAGAAAGGATCCTCTCCATTTGGTTTGGAACGGAAAGAGTCATTTTTATTGTGGAGAGATTTATCGTCTTAAAAAATCTATGCTAATATACATAATACCATATCATTTAAACTTTTACACCCACAGCCACCTAATCAACCTTTTATCCTAGCTTTAGTCCTTACTAAAGCAGGGCATTACATGGATTTCCTTTAAAATGACATGCCAGTTGATCAACTGATGTAGCTAATGGTTAGTTTTCATGCTCTGCGTAGTTATGTTATTCTCTTTGATTTTATATATTTTCATTGTATGAAACATTGAAATGTACATTTACCATTGAGAAGGAATTGGTGGAGTGGGAGCATAAGAGCAAGATTGATGGCAAGATGCATGCCTGTGGTCATGATTCTCATGTAGCAATGCTACTTGGAGCAGCCAAATTACTCCATGGAAAAAGAGACCAATTGAAGGTAAATTTAAAGGCATTTTAAATTAATCATCAAGAATATGAACCATAAGTGCTAACTATACATATTGTTTCAACTTACACTTTAAGGGAACCGTGAAGCTTGTTTTCCAGCCCGGAGAAGAGGGCTATGCTGGTGCTTACCACATGTTGCAAGATGGTGCTCTTGACGATATCAATTCCATCTTTGCTTTGCATGTTCTGCCATTAATACCCTCTGGAGTTATTGCTTCAAGGCCTGGTCCAGTGCTTGCTGGTGCAGGGCTCTTTTCCGCTACCATTGAAGGAAAAGGTGGACATGCAGCAGCCCCACATATGACTAAGGATCCAATTCTTGCAGCGGTCTTTGCAATCCTTGCCCTCCAACAAATTGTGTCTAGAGAGACAAATCCCCTTGAAGCCAATGTAAATCTCTTTCCTTCCAATATTTTGAAATTGGTTTTTTTTTTCTTTTGGCATGATTTCACCACTTGCTGGGTAAGATGAGCACGCAGCTTACAATGAATTGCATTAACAATGAAGTAATGCTATTTTTACAACAATATGTCTTAAGGACTAGGGAAACAGCATTTTTTTTGTATTTGTTGACATAATCTATTGTGATTGCTACATAATAAAAGTAGTTTTAATGATAAACTTAGATGAAAATGATGATCAAATTACAATAAATCATGTCAACAATTATAAAAAAATTGTGTCCCTGACATAACGAAGTTCCTTTCACAAACACTCATCTCTATCACTGATTTGAGAGTCAAGTACATGTTTGATAACTACGATGTGACAATAAAGATAGAGTTGGATTTGTGAGTGGTTTTGTAACAATAATTTTGTTAAAGCAGCGTACTCGTTAGTCTTTAATAAAAGAACTGCTATGTCAGGTTTGAAATGTGATATGGGGCTTTTATATCTTTAACCAATCCATTTACATCCATAGCCCCATGGTGCCAACTAATGTGAGAGCTTAAATTTGAATCATATAGGTGGTGACAGTTGGATTAATTGAGGGAGGCCAAGCAGGAAATGTAATTCCAGAGTCGGTGAAATTTGGTGGAACTTACAGGAGCTTGACCTCTGAAGGTCTCTCCTACGTCAAGCAAAGGATCAAAGAGGTGGTGAAACATGCATTCCTTGTCTGACCCTCATTCATTTCCACCATTACCATTCAGTTGAAAGAAAAAGTAGTGAACATCTAATGTGTTCCACTTGCAGGTCATAGAAGCACAAGCAGCTGTGCATCGATGTAGAGCTGTATTGGACTTCAAGGAAGACACACCACTGCCTTATCCTGTAATGGTTAATGATGAGGCATTGTATGAACATGCAAAGAAAGTTGGAGAATCTCTAGTTGGGCCATCCAATGTTCAGCTTCTACCGGTGTCTACGGGAGCAGAGGATTTCAGCTTCTTCTCACAGAAGAGTGCTGCAGCAATGTTTACGCTTGGGATTATGAATGATACTGTGAAATCCGACCAGCCATTGCACTCTCCTTATTTTGTTATTGATGAAGAGGCTTTTCCAATAGGAGCAGCTCTTCATGCTGCTGTTGCAATCACATTCTTTGATAGCCATGTTGTTGGCACTGATTAACTTGACAATAAGGAACTTGGGATTTGTTTTGGATTCAGCTGTAGATAATGACAAAGAAAAACAAGAAGATGATGTCAAGAACATCAGAAGCGTGATTCGCATCAAACAATGAAAACCATAAAATTAAATTGCGTGAATATGTTAGAGTAAAACCTAAAGTCTGCCAAAATCAAGTAAAATTTTGTAAGTTGACAAAGTTCAGTTATAGTTCTTTAAATTTAATTTAATTCCATGGCTGCATTGACCAATGCAATGCTAGCAATATTACAATTAATTGGCCGATGCAAGCTCATAATTGAAGTTTTTTAGTCTTAAGCTCATAATTGAAGTTCACTAGATAACCTAAGGCACAATACTTAAAGAACTGCAACTAAATTTTACTTCAGACAAAGTCTATGGGTTCTTTTCTTTTCTTTTTCTTTTTTTCATAGTACTCAGGCCCAAATAGAAACAAGGACCCTAGGCCTTATGCTTGTGGTTTGGTGGACTAGGCTTGGTTCACCGCAGCTATGTTGGGCTGATTACGAACCAAGTTGTGCACAAAGACATGGGTCTTGCAACACATACACATCCATACACAAAATATATACATATTGTACAGTAAAGGAATAGTAAAGGTAAATAAAAACGTTAGGCATCCTTAGAATGATGAATAATATTTCATTATTTCTTGAGTTTTCCAATACATTTGGTCCTTTCTCTACTGGGATATGTTACAAGGTCCAAACAAGTTCAAAAGTCACAAATTTAGATAGCTCTTTTAGACTTCTAAAACTTATGAAGTTTGAATCCCTTTGAATTCAAGTGTATCCCTTAGTATCTGTCTCAAGATCCCCCACGGAGTTTTCCCTCTTTTTTCCCTTTTTGAATTCTACAGGAGTTTTTTAAAGGATCTTTTCACCCTAATTCACTATTGCTGATCGATTTTTGTTGTTGACTCCATCCCCTTTTATAGTGCCTCCCTAGGGTTTTTGGGGTACCATTGGTTCCCTCCATTTGCTGTCTTGGGTACCAGAACCAATATTGTGTCAGCAACATTGGTGGCTGGTCCCTTCCTTATTTTCTCATTATTTCCCCTTTTGGGAGATCTTAGGGGCTGACTTTCAATTCCCTTTTTCCAAAACTTTTAAATGCTACTTTTCAGATCCACTTTTTGGGCTGTTTCACCTTTTGTCATTTTCTCTAAATGGACAGATTCTTCTCTGTCAAGCTGAAAGATCCTCAACCACCTTCCTGCATTCCCTGAGGTACTAGGCTTTTTCTTTTGGAGTGTTGATTCCTAAGCCATCAACCTTTTTTTCTGAACCATGGGCGGTTGATGGGACATATCCACCTTTGTTCTTTGTGTCTATGAGCATGCTCCCTTGAGTTGTCCTAATCCCAACTGACTTCTTTCTGCATATCTCGAGGATCCCAGGCTTCTAGGAATCCCCAAGTATCCTGGTCTAGTCATTTTCTAGGCTTCCCAACAAGTTTTCTTTACAAGGGCTGGGCTGAATTTCCTTTTTTCCTTTTTCTTTATTTTCTAAGGTCCAAAGCTTGCCCATTCATGGGTTTGGACCTCCTCTCACTTATCTTAAGTGGACCTTGATTGGCGGATTTGGGCCTTGTCCCTTCTTTGAAGGCCCAAATGGATTCTTTTTTCTTAAATTTGTAAAATTTTGGTCCTTGACACATTACTTGTGATATTTTGAACCTCAACAAAGTGCAAAAAGACCCCTAGGTTTGGGTCAGTTGCAAAACCTTGTGTTATCAATTTTGTATTATTGACCCCGACGCTTAAGAACCATTTAAATTAACCACTCCATCTCAATTCCATTAACTATATTGATAGAAAATTGTCATGTGTTATGCACATATTGTTTTAAAAATGATTTTTTGTAATAGTAGAGTGGTAACATGCACACCATATGACTCTTTTTTTCTTTTCTTTTTTTTTTTGGTTATAGTTAATGGAAATTAAAATAGAGTGATCAATTTGAACAATTCTTAAACCTCAACAATCAATAATACAAAATTGATAACTCATGAAATCAGTTTATTGCAACTAACCCTAACTTAAGAGTTCTTTGTTGCATTTTGACCTATACTTATTATATATCTCTAAGCACATTAAATATTCTTCTAGGCTTTGGTGATCTTTTGATTGTGATTTGTGGACTAAATCATGACTCATAACATTGGATTCAAATGCTTGGATTTGATTTCTTGGGTGACGATTTTTCCACCTCACCAATTTGTACAAAAAATCATATAAACCATTTCTTTTTTGGATGGTTTATATGTACAAATTGACGTCATATTTGTGATGAATAATTTTTAGAAAAAACGTTATTTTCCCCTAGTCTCCTTTCTAGATTATAATATATCCTCTAGTATATTACGATTTACAATTAAAACAAACCTTCTATATTCTCAGAAATTTTATCCATTCGGACACCGGACACGTAAATAAGAAAGAGTAATGCTAACGCTATAAAATTAGACTTTATTCAATTTTTCATAATACATAATTAGCACGTAATTTTAAATAAAAGAGGGCAGACAAAGCAATTTGCAATCCAGAAAGAACTGCTTAATCACGCATGAGTACAATTTTTGAGCTGTAATTATTTCCTGTCAGATCCACATGAACTTGGGCTTTTTAGTGGCAAAACAAAGAGTATGTTTGGTACATTGAATGTAGATTACATTAGGAATAATAATCTTTATTATTAGAAATAGAAGATATTATAATTGAATAACTATTACTATTCATAAGTTTGGTTGTTAAGGAAATTTTATATTTTTGGAAATATATTAATTTTAAAACATATTATATACACTAAAGAATAGCTATTAGCCTATTACATCCATTTTAAAGAGGAATAGTTATTTTTCAATTTAAAGAATAGTTATTCCAATATAATAGCTAATCCATGTAATAAAGATGCAACCAAATGACCGAATTGATATTACATATGAATAACTATTCCATTATAGGAGCTATTACAGCGTACCAAACATACCCAAAGTTACAATTTAAATTTCCAACAATATTCAATATATAAAAAGAAGGTATACCCTATATCATGTAAGTGTTTTTTTTTTGTTTTTTTCTCACACAGCAAGTGGATCCAACTCATTTATTCCAATATATACGACAAACAATGAATTTCAATTCCACTTTGTTAGTGGTTAATTAATGGTTACTATATAAGAGGAAGAAAAAATGATGCATGAAAAGTCGTTGTAATTGGTGGAACCAAATATTTCAATTCTCATACAAGAAGTTAATAAAAAGAGTAATGCTATGCAATTACACTTACTAATTTTTCACCATTTTTCATATACTTAATTAGCACGTAATTTTACTATAGAGGGTAGAAAACATTTTCAATCCAGAGAGAAACTTCTTAGTTCTTACTCACGCATGAGTACAAATTTGAGCTGTAATATAATTTCTTGTGATACTGACAGCTCTTTTAGTGGCAAAAGAAAGTTATTTAAATTTCCAACAATACTCCTCAAGTTACATTGCAAACAATGGATTTCATCACTCGGTGGTTGTTGCTATCAGCATTCTTATTCCAGTCCTGGGCATTGGAGGAGTTTGGTTATGGTTCAGAGCTGAAGTTTTTGAGTCAGGAGTTGTTGGAATCAGCGAGAAAGCCCGAGTTCTTTGAATGGATGAGAGGGTTAAGGAGAAGAATCCATGAGTACCCAGAGCTGGGGTTTGACGAGTGAACTCATTAGGACTGAGCTTGACAAGATGGGAGTCGAGTACAAATGGCCTGTTGCCAAGACTGGGGTGGTGGCTTCTATTGGGTCTGGAGAGAAACCGGTTTTCGCTCTCAGAGCCGACATGGATGCTCTCCCCTTACAGGTTCTCTCTCTTTTTCCCATGCATGTCACTTTTTTTTCCTTTTCTTTTCTATCTTTTTGTGTGGTCGACACCGATTAGTTTATTGAGAATCGAAAACTTAATTGTTATTGAATTGTTGTTATTCCTCGCAACGGTGGAATCAGGAATTTTGAGTTAAGGGGGCTGAACTATTCTGTCAAGATAAACTTAAATAAAAAATAGACACTTCCTTAAAAAATTCACATGATATATTTGTGTGTAAGAAATCAATATCACAATGTTATAATTGAATTAAGTATCATATGAGTTTTTTTTTTTCCCTTGATAAAATCTTGAAAATAAGAAATTTCAACCAAATTGCATATATTATCAATCTTGAATGATTTGAACGCATTAATTGGATTTGAAATTGAGCTAAAAATTAGGGGTTCCACACTTCCACTATTTACTCACAAAACTTACTACCTACTTATTTCATTCTATTGCAATTGTATATCAACTCTAAACTCTCTTCTTTTAGGAAAAATTACTAAATTAATTGATCTTTAGGGGGGCCAACTCCTTTTTTTTTTTTTTTTTCATATAACCTTTAAATATTTATAAAATATACCTAAATTGTAAGAAAAAAAAATTAAAAATTTTGGAGGGGCCGAGGCACCCCCAAGCATACGTGTGGCTCCACCACTAATTCCTCGTATTATGTGTGGCTAATTCTAATTAGTAATCTTAAAATGACCCAAGGCATGGTTGTTATTGTTATTGTTGTTTTCAATTTGATTGGTGTGTTTATCAACCATGGAAAATTAGCCATTTACCAAAGTGCAATTGCATGATGACAAAATAATAGAAGGGAAAGCTCTAATTGCGAGCATAGTTACCAAAAAAAGTTTCTTTTCTTTTTTATAGGAACTTTTTGGCCTTTGTTTTTTTTGTCCGAAAATGATAGAACTTTTTGGCCTTTGCTGAATGGACAATCTTGTTGATTATAAGTTTTAGAATTGAAGTTGTCATACATAGGTAAGCCGAACTACTCACAAGGAAGGGGGTTTATTAAAAATCCTTCTATAGTATGTATAACTAATGAACATTTTAGTTCATCAAAAAAAATAATAATAATAATAATAATGAACATTTTAAAGAATAAGGGTAAAAGAAAAAAAATTTTAAGTTCCCTCCTCCAAAATATTTAAGTCAGTCCAAAGATGCTCTTAAAAAGTTACATATTTTAAACCCTATAATTTAAGAAGTGTATCAAATTAAATATTCTAAAACCAAAAGTAACAAATTAGGCATTTAAGTTTTAAAATGAAAAAATTAAACTTCAACCTATTATTTTTGAGGTTCAATATAGGTTGAGAATTTAATTTGTTACTTTGGAAACCTTAGATTTAATTTATTACTTATGAAAATAAAGAGTTTAGTTTGTAACTTTTTAATACATCATGTTTTAAATTGCTACTTTTGAAACTATAAGGTTTAATTTGTTACAAGTGAATTTTCCCTAAAAAGGCAAGGTTTTTTTTCCTCTTGATTTCATTTTTTATTGTAAAAATTGCTATTTGTGCATCTATTAAAGTTTTGCATCATACATATCTTATAATATATAATAGAAGACAATTTGATCAATAATTTGTACTGAAATTGAAAATTTTAGAATTTCACTATAGAAATTATAAGAGATGAATTTTATTTTATATAAAAAAAAAAAAAAAAATTCTCCTTAAGCATAATTTTTACAAGAGCTACCAACTTCTTTTTTTATTTTATATTTTTGAACATGTCTAATATCAAACAATAAATCTTTTGTATAATCAATGGCTTATCATTTTATATTTTTGTATCAAAACTCAACCCCCAAATAGAAAGTCCTGGCTCCACCCTTGGTCATACAAGTGCTTTTCTGATTCACTGGCTTAACTTTAGTATTTGTATCATAACACAGGAAAAAAGAATAAGAAAAGCTTTCAGTACAAATAAAGGTGATGCTTTTACATTAAGCCACAAGGGAAAAGCGGTATATGCCAAGCAATGATTCACTTGAATTTTCAATCTTTCACCATGATAGTAAAACAACAGCCTATAATGCAGTGTGTTTAAAGGAGAAGAATATCTTTAGCTTTAAGAGCTTAGCTAAGAACTTTATAGCTCAATTGGTATTCCCGCTATTTCCAACAAACGCCCATTGTCAGAGCACGTACTAATCATTTCCTTATGGTTATTTGATGATGCACATAGTGCAGCTATTGTTTGATTATATGCTCTAATATATGTGTCTAATCCATGAAATCAACATTACCATTTAAAAGGAATTAGTAGATTGGGACCACAAGAGCAAGATCAAAGGCAAGATGCACGCCTGTGGTCATGATTCCCACGTAGCAATGCTACTTGGAGCAGCTAAGTTACTCCAGAGCAAAAGAGATGAATTGAAGGTAATTCTAATCTCCCGCAATCATCAGCAACAATAACAATAACAAAGAAGTTTTGTTCCTTTGCTTAAGCCAATTTTTTTTCAGGGAACTGTGAAACTAGTTTTCCAGCCTGGAGAAGAGGGTTATGCTGGTGCTTACCACATGCTGCAAGATGCTGCTCTAAATGACATCGATGCCATCTCGACTATACATGTTTATCCAACATTTTCTACTGGTGTCATTGCCTCACGTCCTGGTCCGATTCTTGCTGGTGCTGGGATCTTCACAATCACGATTCAAGGGAAAGGTGGACATGCTGCAGGCCCTCATGAGACTAGAGACCCAATTCTCGCAGCAGCCTTCTCAATCCTTGCTCTCCAACAGATTGTATCTCGAGAAACCAATCCTCTAGAGTCCAAGGTAATAAGGCTGTTTATCCATGATTAAAGTGGTAGAATAATGGTTAAATTCACAATTTTCTAATAATTTAAGCTTTTGGACTGACAGTAATTAATCAATCATGGTATCTGAATAAGTGTTAATAAATTCGAATCTTATGTCCATTCTTACTCCCATGTAAAAAGTAAAAATTTATTCTAATTTGATCATATTAGATCATTTCACATTCATATTCCATCCATTTCTAATCAAATTTTCTGAAACTAAATCTCTAATTAAATCAAGTTTGTCTGATATTGCCACCAATTCTGTTTGAATCAAATTTTCAGGGTTCATGACTTGAACTGATCCATTGACAGCAATAGCCTGCAGTGCCACGTTCCTATCAACAATATAAAAGCAATAAATTTGATCCATTCTTTTGAATCATATAGGTGGTTTCCATTGGGTTCTTAAATGGAGGTCAAACACACAATGTAATACCAGAGACCGTGAAGTTTGGAGGAACTTTCAGAAGCTTGACCACTGAAGGTCTCTCCTACATTAAGGATAGGATCAAAGAGGTAAAACATGCATTCACTGTTTGACCTTCATAATTTTCTGTCATTACCACTCAAGTAGTAGATAACTAGGCATAATCTACTTACAGGTTATAGAGACACAAGCAGCTGTACATAGATGTAGTGCCATGGTGGACTTCATGGAGGACAGCGGACACAAGCATTATCCAGTAATGGTAAATGATGAAGCACTATATGAACATGTGAAGGAGGTTGGTGAGATCCTACTTGGGAAACCCAATGTGCAGCTTTTCCCATTGCCCATGGGATCTGAGGATTTCAGCTTTTTCTCACAGAAAACAGCTGCTGCAATTTTTGTGATTGGGATCAATTATGAGACTCTGAAGTCAGATCTGCCTTTGCACTCCCCTTACTTTTTTATTGATGAAGAGGTTCTTCCAATAGGAGCAGCACTTAATGCTGCTGTGGCAACCTCATACTTAAATAAACATGTTGAGTCTTCCAAAAATCATGGGCTTGTTTCCACTTCTTCAGAGGAAGAACTCTAGAACACATTACTGGATGAATGTAAACAAGCAAAATAATGGCAATAAAACAATAATAGCAGCAATAAATGTCTGTTTATCATCGTATCACAAATTGTAGATAGACATCTAGGATTGCAACCCTTTTCAGAACAAGGTATAGCCACATCAAGAAAAAATTAATGAGGAAAAAAAACAATGTTGACAAAAACTATATATTTTTTAACAAATATATAAATTATAACTTTTGCCACAAAATATTACGATAATGTTATTTTGTGAAGTGTTTATCACACAATAAGTTAGTTGTGTATGTCTTTTTGTAATGTTGTGATACCTAATTTTTTTTGTTTTCATCAATGCATATATTTTTAATGAGTAATGTGTAATGAATTACAAGCTTTACTTGGATTATATGTGTTCCATGTAATAGCAAAATAATGATCAATTGAACCCAAAAAAAAAAAAAAAAAAAAAAAAAAAAAAAAAAAAAATTTAATTTAGGTTTCTTTTCCTGGCACTTCAAAGATTTTTTTTGGGGGGGGGGGGGGGGAGGTTTTGCCCTAGTCCATCTCTTTTGTAATAACAATAGGTCATTGTAGGGGTGTGTATAGGTCAACTATGCAAACTGAATAATCCAACTTAACCTGATCTTCTTGAGTTGAGAAATTCCTAACCCAACCCAATCTATGGTAGCTTTAAAAGCCAAACTAAATGGGTTGAGTTAGGTTAAATTGTGCCATCAAGTTGGAATGATTGTGTCAAGCCTAATAAAAAAATTTTGAGTTTTCATTCAACTATTTAACCTCATTATTCAACAAATGATTACAATGTGAAAAATTGAGCGTACTATTCTAATCTTATCAAAACTAAGTTTCAAAGTACAAAATAATTCAAACTAATAAATTCTAAAATACATATATTTTTTAAATCTTTCTCAAAAACATATATTTTTAAAATTAGTATATAGAATTGAGTCAAGTTATTTAAGTTGAAAAACTTGCCAACTCAAGTCCAATCCAACCCAAGTTTCAAAAAAATTTACAACCCAACCCACGCAAAACCAACCCAAGTCATCGTATTCATCAAGTTAAGTCAGATTAAGTTAATGAGTTGAATACACATCTCTCTCTCTCTCTCTCTCTATATATATATATATATAATATACACTAAAAAAAAACCCTAAGACCAAAAAAACTTCTTTTTTTAATTTCTTTTTTGGAAAGAAGACCAAAAAAAAAAAAAAAAAAAAAAAAAACTCAAATTCTAAAGAAAACAGTAATGAGATTTAGGTTAGCAATTAGCATTGAGCTAAACACCGCCCAGTCCAAGGTCCAAAATCAAATGATCACAAACCTCGTACAGTTCCAAACACTTGGGACTTTAAAAGCCCATCTCTCCTCAACCAACCAAACAGTTCTCCGAATTCACAAAAAACAGTGCAGATATGGTGCTGTGGTCATATCCACCAACGCCGAGACAGCTAGGCGTGACGGTCTGCTTCTTCGTCACCGGCGCTTCACTCTTGGCGGCTGGGATTCACCTCTCTTACGCCAACGTAGGACCCCAACAAGCTCGTGCCAAAGCCCGAAGCGATTTCGTCAAACAGAGCCTCAGGAAGCTTCTCGACGACTAGCTTAATTTGTTACTATTAACAACCACCACGCTCTTGGTAAACATTTCTGTCAATTTTTGCACTGTGAAGTATTGATTAATATAGCCTGCCAAAACACATTTGTACTCTTTTTTTAGGCAAATATATCATTTTGGTACATACAATTTGGTCATGTCATTTTAAACTTAATTGGCTCTAAGTTGTCTGGGAGTTGAAAATAGCATGACTGTTTTCACTGCTATCAAATGTAAGGACCAAATTGATGGTGACCCACCAAGCTTTTCAAGTTGAAAATAACATGACGAAATTGATTGTTACTAAAAACCAAATTTCCAGAGACCCCAAAATGTAGTGTTTTTTAGGCAAACACATTTGTAGTTGAGAATGTTGGGAAAGTTCAGTTTATATATGGAATAAATTTGGGGTTTACTTGATGAAAATAGTTGAGGCCTCAACAATAACATGTTGTGTTTTTGACTTTCTGGTGGCAATTTTAGCTGTGAACAATTCTAATATACCTTTGTGCCTTTTGAAGGTACTATGCTCATAGCCATATAATTTGAAATGTTTTAATCTCCATCATTTCTTGAAGAATATAAAGAAAACGATAAATCTAGTTACACAAAAAATTTCATAGGTTTTTTCAGAATTGCTAATAACTGTTACGATTAGATTAGTTAATGCAGGAGCATAACCAAAAGTTATTTCAATATTTCATTTTAGATTTTCTGTGGATAATTTCAGATTGTAACGTAATTATTTGTTTAGTTTGGATTGATATTTGAGTTTGGTTAGGATTAGTTGTTCATCATTATCCTTTGTTTAGGATTATCGGATTAGTATTTGAAATTGTTTAGGATTATCAAATTAGTATTTGAAATTGTTTAGGATTTGTTTAGGAGAGTTTATCCTTATTTTTGTGATTCCTAAAAGCTGCATATAAAGCTCTGGATGATTTCTTTTGTATTCACAAACTATGATTATTATTATTATTATTATTATTATTATTATTATTGAGATTATTTGCAAAGATTGCATTGTGTTTGTTTGTTGGTGAATCCAAACACCTTAGGTGGGAAGCCTAAGGTCTACGGTGGGACTAATCTAGGTGGGAATCCTAGGTTGTCCTACATCAACTTGGTATCAGAGCTCAACCCGATCACCCCCTTTCAACAACCCAAAACCACGTCTGACTAGCCCAAACCCACACCGACCAGGGGTACAACCCACAATCATCAACACTCCAAGCATGTCTCACAAGATCTTTGCAATTACCACCAATCAAGCCATCTCTGCTCAGAAACAAAGAAGCCAAATTCCACCACAAAAGCCACAAAACCTGTACTCCCACCATTCTTCCCAATGCAAGGCTCTGAAACTTAGAACCCTATTCCCTTCAAAACAAAATCAATAACCCGTCACAGCAACTCTCTCACCAGTCACCCCAAACCCATTTTCGATCCAACCCATACAAAACCACAGATTCAGATCTGCAAAACCCACACTGCCAGGTCTGAAATACAAGAAGCCATCACCAATCTCTCCATGCCGCTACTCGCAAGCACCGATCTCCACCTTTGAGCACTGATGACAGCCATAATGAGTCCATGCTGCCTCTTCTCCGACAAATCCAGCGCTGCCCTCCATGATATTTTTTCTCTGTGTTACCTGTTTAGTTTCCTCTGAAGCCTTAGTTTCTTTTAGCTTAATTTTCCGTCTCTAGTGTTTTAAGTTGTAGTTTTTCTTGAATATTGTCATTTAAAAAAAAAAATAGTCAAAAGCAGAACATTCCAGCAGATACATGAGGAGTCCATAGTCCTCCTCTTTTGCTTCAGCCAAGTGACCCATGTCCAGGGCAGCACCAGGTCACTAAACCAGCCCAATCAAGGTCCAACACTTATTGCTCTAGCCGTGGGAATCATGTCCACTAAATGTTCATTTCAAATTGTTGAAAATCTATTCCTGTGACTCATGGTAGTCTTAGAAGCGCCAATATTTGATGGACGACCAGATCCATGGACCCTCATCAATTGGCTAGATGAGATGGATCAATTCTTTGATCAAATATGTCTGCCAGATGCCAATAAGGTTAGGTTTGCCAGCTTGAAATTGAGAATTAGAGCTAGAGACTTTTGGCATAGTAGTATCGAGAATCATCGCAAAGGAAGGAGCTAGCCTGCCATAACTGATTGGAATGAAATGAAACAAATACTTAGAGAGAAATATGTTCATCAACCTCAATCCTCTTAGGGGAATTTTCTACACCACAAAGATAGTATTCAAAAAGAAAATACCTCATCCTTCCGTCAAGAACTCATCGCCATAGCTCAAGACTTAAGAAAAATAATAAAGGTTTTGTTAGACTCTTCTGCTTAGAAAAAGGATGCTCAGGTTCCACGAAAGACTAATGTTGAAAAGGAGGTACAAGTGCCAATAGATGATGTATCAACATTCATGCAGCAAGAAGAACCTATTATAGAGTCTACACAAGAAGAGAAATTTCAACAAGTGAGAGAAGATTTAGAGGGTGCACTTGATGTGGAGGTTGATTCTGATGAACGTGCTACTGAGCCCTTCATGATCCATGAGGTTGATGAAGTCCAAAAGGTTGATACTATGATTCAAGATAAAATTGTGCATGTTCAACACATTGATTTTGTGTTTCCAGAGGAGCTCTATGGTGTCGTGGAATTGAAGGTTATTCTACTCTCAATGCTTCCTAGGGTGATTTCTAATTTGAAGGAAGTAGTACACACCAAAGTCATCACCACAAAACTCGAGGTCGAGTTTTCTTAAACCAGGGGAATATATAATGCAGGAGCATAACCAAAAGTTATTTCAAAATTTCATTTTAAATTTTTCGTGGATAATTTCAGATTGTTATGGAGTTATTTGTTTAGTTTGGATTGATATTTGAGTTTGGTTAGGATTAGTTGTTCATCATTATCCTTTGTTTAGGATTATCAGATTAGTATTTGAAATTGTTTAAGATTTGTTTAGGAGAGTTTATCCTTATCTTTGTGATTTCTAGAAGCTGCATATAAATCTCTAGATGATTTCTTTTGTATTCACAAATTATGATTATTATTGAGATTATTTGCAAAGATTTCATTGTGTTTGTTTGGTGGTGAATTCAAACACCTTAGGTGGGAAGCCTAAGGTCTACGGTGGGACTAATCTAGGTGGGAAGCCTAGGTTGTCCTACATCATTAGTACATAGTAAAAGTGATGTTAATGGTGATGTTAGATACTGTATTTGCAAGACAAGGTACATAGTCCTACTAGCTAGGATCACATTAGGATAAGGCTAGGTTTCTTATAAATGATCTCTAATGCATAGCATTGTATAATCAATATCAATTTAGTGTTTGCTCCCTATTTACAGGTGGATCCATATGAAATTGATAATCACAACTTACCATCTTAGCAAGTTGTGAAAAAATTGTTAGGAAAATTTGTGTCTCAAGCATTGCTTTAAGCAAAAGGCTGAGATTAAAATCATAGTGGGTATGTTACTCATAGCTACCATAGAAGAACTCTCTTAGCTGTTATCTCATATCTCCTTGCTTGAGTTTTAGCATAATCCCTGAGGTTCTCGGCTTACAGAAAAAGGACAACTTAAGAAGTACTTTATTGCATTGTTATGGGTTTTGACTCTTTTGAGTGTCAAAGTTGAGGCAGGATGGAGGTCCTAAATGGGAAATTTTTGGGCTTCACCTACTTTTGTGTGATTGAATAAGTTCATGGCTTCAGAATATTGTACGTAATATTTGAATTCAAAACATAAATAAAATTGAAGCATTACTTTAAAACATTCTCAACTAAACTGGTTTTTCCATCTGTTTGCAAGCTTTTTAAACACATAGATCCTATGGTTAATTTTGACAGTGTCTTGATTGTTTTGATAAGTCATTTTTCTTTTGAATTTCGTAATGTTTAGATGGTAAAGTGCAAGTGCTAAGCATGGCAATAGGAATGCTATGGGAATGCCAGGAATGATTAAGGAAAACCCACTGAGAGCGCGAGGAATGTAGCAGATTTATGGCATGAGCAAGATGCTTCCTTAAAATAGTTTTTGAGGCTGTTTCTGAGAGGATTGGTCCGATTGAATTTGCTTTTGGACGATATCATCTCACAAGCACAAAAACAAAGCTCCTTTATAAGGGTGAAAACATATTGTTAGTGCCATCATTGTAGCAAGTGTTTGGATGCTTTTCTAAACCTCCTAGAAAAATTGATGTGTTTTGTGAAGCTTATGTAATTTCTAGGCTAAATTACATTTTTGGCACATAAAGTTTGGGACTATTTTCACTTTGTTTCTTTACTTTCAAAATTTTCATTTTGCCCTTTGTTATTTGTTTTCATATTGACCCTGTTGTCTATTTCCATTAGTACTATGATCGTCCATAATATGTTTTTCTGCTTACAACAATAAAATTCGTATATTTTAGATCTAGTATTTCATGAAATAGGTACAAGGCTTTTGGCAGTTAAAGGACCATTTGATTCAATTCCATTCTCAATAATAATAATAATAATAATAATAATAATAGGGCAAAAGTTAGGTGTTGTTCCTTAGGTTTTCCTTTTAAAATTATGTCATGTTCATAAGATGAAAGTGTATTTTTTTAGGTAAGTAGCCACATAGCTAAATTTTAAAAGGGTAACCTAAGAAACAATACTTAAAGTACTATAACTAAGTTTTGTCCATAATAATAATATATGTCCCTCCTGAATAATATTGTCCTACTTATGACCTAGTTAAGCATATTTGACTTTGGAAGTAACCTCTTCAAGCTTTGGAAGTAACCTCTTGGCAAGAATGTGCAAGATATCATTTTCCGACTGGTGACAATAAAGAAATTTTCTTGGAGGATATGTAAGTAAGATTGTGACCTGGACAACGTGATTGTTGGCACGAGTTTTCTTCTCTGTTATAAGCACCCATTGCTTCATTGTATTCGTAGGTTTGCTACAAAGAGCAGGGCACCATATTTGTTCTTTTCATTGGTATTAAAAACAAAAAACTTCTGGCGGGCTCTATATTTGGCTTAAAGTACCTGTGGCACTGGTGTGCAGCATGTTTTTCTCGGGGAACTAGGAAGAAAGTACAAGTCTGTGTTGGCATTGTCTATCTAGTCTACGCTGCAATTAAGAGCTTATGTCCTATTTCTAAGGGTCGCTGAATATACACAACTTTGGTCTTTTTACCGAGGCCCACTGTGATGACCACTGCGTTAACTAGATCATGGTTCATCACATTGGATGTATACAGCTTGGAAGTCATTTCTTGCGTGAAGATTTTTCTACTCCACCAATTTGTTGAAGATGATATCATGTTTGGACATATTTGATGATGGCAACTGCATAGCTCAGTTTGGAAGTGACCGTTACTTTGTGATGAATCATTTTCAGAAGAAACGTTTTCCCTCACTGTCCTTTCTAGATTCCAGCATATCCTCTAGTATGGTACGATTTTCAAGCTTTTGTCCTTTCAGAATTTTCATCCTTATTGACACGTAAATAAGAAAACATACATTTAATCTTAACTAACATGCAACACTTGGGATGTGTTTGTTTGGAAGTGAAATATGGTTGATGGAAAACTTTGAAGAGAAAATGAGAAGAAAAATTTTTTTGTAGTGTATTTGATTGGGTGGGAAAGAAGGAAAATAAATGGTAGGATTCACGTGTTTTCTTCTCGGATTAACCAAAAAGTTTTCTCCTCAAAATGAAGAGAAAACTTACGAGAGAAATTAGACATTATTTTTAGACAAAAATACCCTCTTCTTCACACTTTTTTTTTCTTTTTTTTTTTATTGGACAGGCTTGTCCAGTGCTCATATTCTTTTCTTTTCTTTTCTTTTTTCTTTTGCTTTCTTTTGTGTTTTCTTCTGCTTCTTTCTTTTTTTAATTGGGCAAGCTTGTCCAGTGCTCATATTCTTTTCTTTTCTTTTTTTAGCTTTTTTTTTTTTTTTTTTTGGTTTAGATGTGATGTTTTTTTTTTCTGGACATGCTTTTTTTTTTTTTTAATAAATTTAGGTAATTGATTTTTTTTAGTTGTTTATCACTTTTTTGGTTTTACTTGGGTGTCATTTTTTAACAAGGGTATATACATAAATTTATACAAACTCACTTTTTTCATTCTCCTCTTTTCCAATCCCAATCAAATAAAGAGGAGGCAAATTAAAATCTTTTTTATCCTTCTACTTTTTCATCCTTTTACTATTTTCTATTCTTTCACTTTTCCACCCCATCAACCAAATGAACCGTTAACTTTTTCTCAAAAAAAAAAAAAACAAAAGCAAAAACAAATTTCTCATCTACATGATTAGCAGTTTAGCAAGTAATTTACAGAGGAGGGCAGACAAAACAGTTCCAACCCAGTAAAACTGCTTTTTTTTTAAGAATAATACTCAGCAAAAAGAGAGAGAGAGAAGTGCTTACTCACGCATGAGTACAAATTTGAGCTTCAATAATTTCGTATGTGACCCACACGTGAGTTCTTTTAGTGGCAAATGAAAGTTATTATATAAATTTCCAACGAATACTTCTCAACAAACATTGCAAACAATGGATTTGTCAAGGTGGTTGTTACTATCAGCATTCTTGTTCCAGTCTTGGGCATTGGAGGAGGCTGGTTATGGTTCGGAGCTAAAGTTGTTGAGTCAGGAGTTGTTGGAATCGGCGAG
Organism: Quercus lobata; assembly: GCF_001633185.2. NCBI lineage: Eukaryota > Viridiplantae > Streptophyta > Magnoliopsida > Fagales > Fagaceae > Quercus > Quercus lobata. Next base: position 37,992,534 of record NC_044910.1, read on the forward strand.
AAAGCCCGAGTTCTTTGAATGGATGAGAGGGTTAAGGAGAAGAATCCATGAGTACCCAGAGCTGGGATTTGAGGAACACAGGACAAGTGAGCTCATCAGAACTGAGCTTGACAAGATGGGAGTGGAATACAAGTGGCCTGTTGCCAAGACTGGAGTGGTGGCTTCTATTGGGTCTGGGGGTAAACCAGTTTTTGCTCTTAGAGCTGACATGGATGCTCTCCCCTTGCAGGTTCTCTCTCCCTCTCCCATTTCACTTTTTTTTCATTTCTTTTCTATCTCCTTGCTTTTACTTGTGATCGATCTTGATTACCCTGTTGAGAATTTAAAACTCACCTAAGACTTGGTTGTTATTGCTTTTGTTCACATGTCACATGTAGCTGTCCTTAGGCGTGTTTCTCAACCTTGCAATGAGCCATTTACCAAACTCTGATTGCACGCTGACAAATAAAAGAAGGAAAAACTCTAATTGCATAGTTAGCAACTTTTTGGCATTTGTTGAGTGCACAATTTTGTTGTAAAAGTTTTGGTTTTGAAGTTGTCAAACAAGTATTATTGTGATTCACTGGCTTAACTTTAGTATTCATGTATTCAAGACTGGGAGAATAAGATTAGCTTGCACTACTTTATTGATAATGGGGATGCTTTTACATTAAGCCATAAGGCAAAGCGTGCATACCAAGCAGTGATTCACTTGCCTTGGATTCTTAATCTTTCACTACGATAGTGAAACAAACAGCATCATATGCAATGTCTTTAAGGGAGAAGAATATTTTTAGCTTAAGAAGCTTAGGGAACCACTGACCACAAATTTAGGTAGATCACTGTTTAGAGGTCGGGTTGACTCCATTTCCTGGTTAGACTTAGCAGGACTTGGATTAGAGAGGAGTTTTGTCTTACGAAGTTATGAGGTGGCAACTCTGATTAACCTTCTCTGTGACACACACTTGTCCCATTATGGATTTTGAACAAAAGCCCCTAGATATCATGATTCATGAAGGACCAAAACCATATGAACTCGCTCCTTGCTTTGGTTAATTGGAGCTGGCTAGCCCATTGTTGGGGCACTTATACTAAACGTTTCCATATAATTATTTGATGATGCCATTATGTGCAGCTATTAATTTAACCAACTGATCTATTATGTGTCTTATCCATGAAATCAACATATTACCATTTGAAAGGAATTAGTAGACTGGGACCACAAGAGCAAGATCAAAGACAAGATGCATGCCTGTGGTCATGATTCCCATGTAGCAATGCTACTTGGAGCAGCCAAGTTACTCCAGAGCAAAAGAGATGAATTGAAGGTAATTCTAATATCTTGCAATCATAAGCAACAATAACAATAACGAAGAATTTTTTTTCCCTACTTTCGTGGTTGCTAATTGATTAAGCCAATGTTTATCAGGGAACTGTGAAACTAGTTTTCCAGCCTGGAGAAGAGAGTTATGCCAGTGCTTACCATATGTTGCAAGATACTGCTCTAAATGACATCTATGCCATCTTGAGTATACATGTTTTACCATCATTTTCCACTGGTGTCATTGCCTCCAGTCCTGGACCAATTCTTGCTGGTGCTGGGCTCTTCTCAGTCACAATTCAAGGGAAAGGTGGACACGCAGCTGCCCCTCATGAGACTAAAGACCCGATTCTCGCAGCAGCCTTCTCAATCCTTGCCCTCCAACAGATTGTATCTCGAGAAACCGATCCTCTACAGTCCAGGGTATTATATGGTTCCCTTTATCTATAATCAAAATGGTAGAATAACAATTAAATTCACAATTTTTTAAGAAGTTTAGTTTTTGGGACAAACAGTAAATTATTGCATTACATAACAAGTGGTACTGAGTTCTTAGCTTATCTCCACTCTGTCTCCTAATTAAAAAATATAAATTTATTCTAATTTAATCAATCAAATTTGTCTGATATTGCCACCTATATGTTAGAATCAAACTTGGAGATCTCATGTCTTGAACCAAATTCTAATGATTGACAACAATAGCCTGTAGTACCACATTCTTATCAACAATAGAGAACCAATAAATTTGATCCATTCTTTTAAATCATATAGGTGGTTTCTGTTGGATTCATAAATGGAGGTCAAAGACACGATGTAATACCAGAGACAGTGAAGTTTGGAGGAACTTTCAGGAGCTTGACCACTGAAGGTCTCGCCTACATTAAGGAAAGGATCAAAGAGGTGAAACACTCATTATTTGACCTTTACAATTTTCTGTCATTACCACTCAAGTAGTAGATAACCATGCATAATCCACTTACAGGTTATAGAAACACAAGCAGATGTGCATAGATGCAGTGCCATGGTGGACTTCATGGAGGATAGCAGACACATGCCTCATCCAGTGATGGTAAATGATGAAGCACTGTATGAACATGTGAAGAAGGTTGGTGAGAGCCTACTTGGGAAACCCAATGTTCAGCTTCTCCCAGTGACCATGGGAGCAGAGGATTTCAGCTTTTTCACACAAAAAGCAGCTGCTGCAATTTTTGTGATTGGGATACAAAATGAGACTCAGAAGTCAAATCAGCCATTGCACTCCCCTTACTTTTTTATTGATGAAGAGGCTCTTCCAATAGGTGCAGCACTTAATGCTGCTGTGGCAACCTCATACTTAAAAAACCATGTTGTTGAGACTTCCAAGAAACATGGGTTTGTTTCTACTTCTCCAAATGAAGAACTCTAGGACACATCAATGTACGAAGGCAAACATGCATGATAATGATAATATAATAATAATAGTAATAAATGTGTGGTTATCATTATATCACAAATCCTAACTAAACATTAATAGCCTGTTTGGAAGTTTAGAGATGGAGGAGAGTAAAGGAGAGTAGAGGGGAATGGTTCCCCTCCACCTTATTTAGATGTTTTTAAAATTAGTAAGAGGGAAAGGAGTAATTAACCCTTCTCCTTGTTTAGATGTTTTAAAAATTAAGATGGAGAGGAGAGGAAATGATTAAAATAGACAAATTTATCTTTATTTGAAAATGAACTTGCAACATTGGTCTATTATTAATTTAGAAAGGGTAAATTGAGAAATTTATCTAGTTAATAATTTATTTACTCTACTCTCCTTCCAAATCTCTTCAATTTAGGGGAATTAAAAATGAAGAATTAGAGGTGGTTGAAACCCCTCCAAACTTCTCCCCTCCTTTCTTAAAAAACTTCCAAATAAGGTAATTGAATTACTCTCCCTCTCTCTACTCTACTCCCCTTCCTTTTTTAAACTTCCAAACTTAGGATTGCAATCCTTTTCTTATGAGGTAAAATTACATCAAACATAAACAGAGGAAAAATAATAATATTGAAATTTTATTTCTTCAAACTTTAAAGAACTAACCTGTCCAACACCCAAGATTATAGTAGGGTCTGGCTACTGGCTAGCCCAAAAAAACAAAGGCATAAGTATTAGCTGCAAGCCTGCAGCAACATCCCATGCGTATGTTCACCTTTCTTTTTCTTTTTCTTTTTTCGGTAGAAAAATTTTATATGAACAATACCTTTGGCAGGCTCTATATTTGGCTTACCAAATTCAAATTTTGTATTTGTAACTTGTAAGTGATGCCTTTTAAACTAGTGTGCAACATGTTCGAACAGTCTCAAGGAAAAAGGTTGAAATTACAAGTCGTTTCAGGCTAAAATAGCCCACTTCAGTCCCATTTTGTCCAATTCGGTCCAATTCATTATATTTGGTCCACTTCGATCCACTTCTGTCTATTCGGACCACCTCAGTCCTATTGGGTCCATTCGGTTTTATTCGGTCTACTTCAGTCTATTTCGGTCCACCTTAGTCCAATTCGCTCCAATTTGGTCCATTCAGTCCATTTCTATCCACTCGGTCCATTTGGTCCCATTTAGTCTAATTTGGTCTACTTTGGTTCACTTTTGTCTATTTTGATCCATTTCAGTCTATTTGGTCCATCTTAGTTTAATTCAGTCCCCTTTAATCCATTCAGTTTATTTCGGTCCACCTTAATCCATTCAATCTATTTTCGGTCTATTAAATCTACTATTCGGTTCACTTTGATCAACAGAATCAACACCTTTCATATATTGTTGCACATGGAAAATGCTTAATGCTAAAATATATAATTCGCTATATAGAAACAATAATTATCAAAACATATCAATAACTATCATAAAGTAAATTACATTCAAAGAATCCAAACTAGATTCTACTGCCCTCCAACTTCGTTCCAAATGTCTTTTTAATTAACCTATAATTTAATGTCATACATAGTAAAGTTTTTGGGAATATTTCTACTAAAAAAAAATTGATGAACTGGGAAAATCAATGTCATACTCATACTCATACATAATAATCTTTTTTTTTTTTGTAAAAACTAAAAAGTTTTTTTTTTTTTTTTTAAGAACAATAAAAAGTGGTGGTAAAAGGTAAAAAGTAGTAATAAAAGCTGACAAGCTCAAAACTGAAACGCACAGTGAGTAGAGAGTACCATAAATCCTCCTCTTCTCACTTCTCACTTTCTCCGCATTCAAACAACATTGGCAAATGAATCTATGGAGTTTGAAGAGTCGGTACAACTAGTCTTACAACCCCAACGCAACGTTGAGGATGACAACCTTAACGCACCTGATTCACAGATTATCATTCAACAACAGCAACAGCAACAGGAACAAAAACAGCTAAAACGTCGTCGTTGCACTAAAGACCGACACACCAAAGTAGATGGGCGACACAGGCGGGTCCGGATACCCATTACCTGTTGCCCCGGAATCTTCCGACTGACTGAGGAGTTGGGTCACCGCTCCGATGGCCAGACCATCCAGTGGCTGCTCAGTCAGGTTCGACCTGACCTTGTTCTTTCTGGCCGTAACTCGGGCTCGTCGAACTCAGTCCCACCGAGTTTAACTTTACCCAAGTCCAAGTACATGCCTGTGAAAAAGGAGGAAGATGGGTTGGTGGAGCACAAGGCCTTGACTCTTTCCCCTAGACCCACTGTGAGAGCCACTGTGGTTCAGGCTTCTACAGTGTTCTATGATACCCCAGCAACTTTGGGTAACTCTCTCTCACTCACTTCGGTTTGTTTTATTTTTGGGTTTTTTTTTTTTGTTTTGTTGTTTTGTTCTTGTTTGGTTGCTGGGAAAATGTTGGCTTCTACGGTTTTTTATGATACACCAGCATCTTGGTCTGTATCTTTAGATTTTCTAGAATTTTTATCATGTGGGACCTGAACTTTTTCAAAGAGAATGATTTGAAAGATTCTGATTGCTCTTTTTTTATGTCCCACCACCGGATGTGGTATATGGTCCAACCTAATGTTCTTGTCTTTATCACATTTCCCACATGGCTTTTAAAAAAAATTTATTTAAAAAAAAAAAAAAAATTTGTAACTTTGGGTGTTGTTCTTCAATTTTTTGGGATGATTTTAACTCACAATGAATATGGAAAACATTGAAAAAAAACAAGTATAGGAAGATTTGTTAACCTTTTTTGGGGTTGTTTTAAGGGATTCATACATGAAAATTAGATAGTGTCATGAAATTGGCTTCTTATTTTTTTTTTCTTTTTTTCATCTTCTACTGAATTATTTACACTGCATTGGAGAGAGCATGAATTTGCTTTAGATTAATAGTCAAGCTATGAGGCTAGAAGAATGGATATATGGGCCCTTGTTTTTGGTTAAAGAATGCACTTTCTGGTCCACAAGCAGTTGGAGATTGTCTCTAGCCTTATTGTGTGTGTGTATATATATATATATATATATATTTTTTTTTTTTTTTTTTCCTTTTTAATGTCCTGATCATGGGTTTTCTTGTATTTGCTTTGCTTTCAAGGGGGCAATATAATGGTATTTCATGATTACAATGATTTTCATATTGCTGAACACAATTTTTATGCTTTAGTTTACCTTCATTTGATTAAAGTAGGGAAACAGTGACATTCTAGTGTGATCTAAATAAATCTAGTTCTATGCCTTTTTATGTGTTGTCTGAATTTTTTATTACGGTTTAAGATGGCAAAAGTCATGGCTAAATGGTGCTTTTGAGGAGTCTATCTGCTAAAAAGTTTAGATACATTATTTTCCTGTTCTTGCTACCATTAGATCATTGTCCTGTTCTTGTGAGCAGATAAGGCAGAGAGACTGATTGCCGGTGCAGCTGCATATGGCTCACAAATAGTTGTGTTTCCAGAAGCATTTGTTGGTGGTTATCCACATGCAGTGATGTTTGAGGGTTTAACAGATACCCATCTAACCTGGGAAAACAAGCAGTTCCAAATGTACTTTGCCTCAGCTATTGATGTGCCAGGTGCAATCCCTTTCTATGAAAATGAAATTGTTGCCTTTGGCACAAAGTTTACATGCCAAATATATTTTTGCATGAGATATGCGATTCTTAGTGTACATTTCTGAACTGCTGCCAGTAAGTTGCCCTGTACAAATGTGCTTAAGCATGTGTTCAGGCAGCTAACCCATGAAATTTGTGGAATTTAGAGTACACAGTATCCTCCTGGTTAGTGGTTACACTATCTATCTATCTTGTTTTGTTCATTTGTTTTCTACCATATATGTCAATGTCTCTCTCTCTCTCTCTCTGTGTGACACAAACTCACTCCTGTGCACTTAGATCAATAAATAATCTCTTTCATTTCTTTGAAGCTTGAGGAGACCTTATGAAGGTAGATTTTAGAGTATGTTAGCTTTGCTTTTCTCCTACTTCAAGTGTAGTTCCTACACTAAAAGCCTCATTGCAATAATTTTTTTGAACAAAGTACAATTGCAGTTCTCTTACCACATATTGATGATTATCATGTGAGAAACTACAAACTGAATTGAGAAAAGATTGAGTTGCAAGGCATCCAAATTAAGGGAAACAGATGGAACATACGTGCATTGATGCTAAAACTAAGGCCATTTCATGTCTATTTTCACGAGGTAGTCTTGTTTCAATAAAATTATTTTTACCTTAAAAAAAATTTATTGATGCTAAATCTAAATTTTTTACATAAACTAAGTTTGTGTCTACTGTCTACCCAAAAAAGAATCAGTTGTGCTGCCAGTTGCTAATAGAGGCTGAACAACTTTATGCCTAGTCAATATTTCAAGCTTCAAGCTATACTATTACTCACTCTATTACATTATCTTGTAACTCATAGAAATCACTAGTAAATGTAGGTCTATTCTTGCTGTGGCTATATTTATACTGTAATTTGTTTATACAGGTCCTGAGGTTGACAGGCTTGCTAAAATCTCGGGTAAATATAAAGTTCACTTGGTGATGGGAGTAGTTGAGAGAGTGGGATACTCACTCTTTAGTGCCATTCTATTTTTTGATTCCTTGGGCCGGTATCTTGGAAAACATCGAAAGGTAATGCCTTTGGCATCAGAATGTGCAGTGTGGTGGTCGGGAGAGAAATCATCACTGAATATATATGAGACTCCAATTGGAAAAATAGGTGGCCTTATCTGCTGGGACAATAGAATGCCTTCTCTAAGAACTCAGTTATATTCTAAAGGTATACCTTTTGCCGTTTTTATCTGCTGCTTTGCCATAGTTACTTATTAAGAGAACACCTAGTGTTATTAATGCCTTCTCTACTGTGAAACAACTGGCTGTCTCAGTCAGTTGTTTCTCTAAGGTTTAAACTGGGTTGTTGTTCTGTGTTCCCTTTCTTTATATAATTTATATTCAAGAGCCTCCTTACACACCATAGTTCTTCACTCTTTTGTTTAATCCTCCTGCCACCACATGTAGGCATTGAAATATATTGTGCGCCTACAGCCGAAGCAAGGGAGATATGGCGAGCATCAATGACCCATATTGCCCTAGAAGGTGGCTGCTTTGTTCTATCTGCAAACCAATTCTGCAGAAGGAAAGACTATCTGCAGTCACCAGAATGTGTTTCTGGAGATTCAAATGGGAATACATCCATGGATACAATCATATGTGCTGGAGGTAGTGTTATTATATCACCATCTGGGACCATTCTGGCAGGACCTAATTACCAAGGGGAATCCCTCATCTCAGCTGATCTAGGTAAGAATTTATACTTATGACTGTTACATGTTTGGGAACGGCCATTTTTGGTATGGCCAAATCTGAAAAGTATATGCATTTTTTCCTTGAGGATAGATTGACCAAACCTATCTCTCAAATCTGATAAAATCCTTTCACACTTGATGTTCCAGATCTTGGAGAGATTGTTCGAGCAAAGCTAGATTTTAGTGGAATTGGGCATAATATTGGACAAAACTGTGTCAATCAGATTTCAGATATACCCAATCCAATTCGGTACAAAACTGCAGTGAAATCTGAAGTTTTTGATGAGCTGTGATGGTGACATAGTTGTGTAGAAAAATCGAGTTACTGGAATTAACTTCTAGTCTTCCTCATGCCAAACAGCTAATTTACTCTTTTGTATACCTTTTGTAATGTTTAGAAGATGTACAAAGGTTGGCTAGCGGTCACCATTTGTCAAATTACGTTTGAAGAATCAAACATGTTGTATAATTGCTTCTTGGGCAATTTTGGTGTTTAAACTTAAGAGTACGCCCGGGGAATGTATTATCTTTCACAGTTTAATGAATATGTTTAGTCCTATATTTTTCCGGATTTCGACTTTTTCGATTTTGGCCTTTGTAGGTTTCTTTCAAAAAATAAAGGATTTTTTTTTTACCCCTATAAATCTCAGTAGTTCTACTCAAAGATACTGGTTCATACTGGTTCCCCAGATAAAGATACTGGTTCCCCAGATATTGTGGTGCTTTTAACTCCTTCAGAGTATAATAAGTTAATAACATTGCTCTTTAGGCATTTCATCCAAGACTAATATAGCTTAAGCATAATTCAAAAAGTTCCATTTTCGATGCCCTTCAATCCTCAAAGGGGACCGAAACAAAAATACATCTCTTCAGTGGTACTGTGAATACTGGTTCCTTGTATCCTAGAAAAGGATGTGAATCCATCTCTCAGGTGGCATTCATAAATACTGGGTTTTACTTGGGTTATGAGATATGGCAGTGCTCTTACTCTTTCTAGTATGATAATAAACCAATAACAATGTTCAAGTTCATCCAGAAATAATAAAACTTTAGGATATAATTCAAAAAAGTCAGATATAGATACCCTTCAAGGTGGACGAGAAATATTACAAATAGCCGCGAGTACACAATACTCCTAGCATACTCTGTCCCAGTAATACTAGAAGTATTTGTATTTAAGAGAAACTTCGCTTAATTAGTACAACTTTCTACAAAAAGAAAAACTATAGACACAAATATTCCTACAAACAGACAACATTCTAATGCAAACTGAGCTTGCTGCAACTTGAGCTGCTATGAGGGATAGCAACCTTAAATCAACAAAAAGACACCTTTCACCATCTGTTAAGTTTTCTCGGATTGGCTTTGCAAGTAAGCGCTTCCTCCAAACTAGTCCCTTCTGCATTCAGCATCCATCGTCATAGGTCCAGTGCCGGTGGAGAATGCAAGCAAAAGCATTGGTTCACAAACAGAGTGATTTTCACCGCCTGGATTTCCTTGCATTGTGGCCTACACCTCCGGTTTCTGCTAGCCTCGACTTCAAACCACCCTGCGCCATAGCTGTTCTCTCCTGAGCTGCATTGACAAGATCACGGGAAGGCCAAGGCGGCCCCATTTGTCGTGTTGGACTAGCACTAACTCTGGGGGAAACCATCCCAGAATTAGACAACATTTGGTCCCTTAGACCCTTTACTGATTTATATCCCTGCATCAATTCATCTGCATACCCTTTTCCCTGAGATTGCTTTTCAATCTCCAACAATCTCCCCCAATCTAACCTATCCGAATTATGGAGTTCAACCCCATCAGATATACTCCTTTGCAAAGTAGTGCTTCTCCTCGGTGCTCTCCCAGAGGTAGACTTCCTTCCTCTGGTTTCTTCTTCCTCAATTTGAGCCATTCTTGGATCATGACCAAATCCGGAATTATGATTCCACTTATAGCTCTTGTTATGGTTGTCCATATTCAACTCTATCGAATGAAGATCACTTTCAGCTGAGACTTGTTCACACTCTTCTCCATCTTCCACTACTTCTCCTCCATCCTCATCTTTTTCGTCACTTGAATTATAGGAACTAAAGCGAGTTCTACTTAACAATGCAGCAATGTCATCATCATTCCTTTGATGATGACTTACAGAATTCCGCCCTCCTCTCTCTTTCCCTCTTTTAGTCCCCAAAAAAGCTTCGAGTTGATTTCTCAACTTATCAACTGCCGAATTCTTCTCCTCAACCTGATGTTTCGCCTCAGCCAGTTTCATTTGAACTTTCCCCTCTCTCAAAACATCAGCTAATTGCATCATCTCCCTCTCCTCCTCAACCTCTTTACGAGTTTTCTTCACTTCCTCCTCCACTTGAGCTATATTATCTTCCCCAACATCCCTAGCTAATTCATCACATACTTGTTCCACAATCTCTCTCGCTCTCTTCTCACTCTCCAATTCCTTCACAACCTTAACAAGAGACGCCTTCGTCTCCGCCAATTCCCTCCCGAGCTTCTTATTCAAGCTCTCCAACCGTCTCCTCAACTTCCTCTCCATCTCAAGCTCACCCGCCACAGACTCAATCGCGGCCTCCACAATTTCCTGCTCTTTACTCTCCCACGCCGCCTTCTCCTCCGCAAAACACTTGATCAAGTAACTTATCTCGCTCTGATCCGACCTCTGATCCTGGATTAGCTGATTCACCTGCAACCTAGCCCTCTCCAACTCGGCATGTAAGGCCGAGATAAGCGACATACTAGTCGAAGGCCGATCTTCATGGCCCCAAACTCGATTGATAATCTTGAGTAGCTCTTTCGATGTGGTTAAAGCATTACTAACATCCTTCAAACGCGTTTTCACTCCAACTGTCGATGTACATGCGCTCGGAGTTTGAGCTCGAGATCTAGTTTCAATCTGCTTCACCAAAAAAAAGTTCAAATAAAATAAATAAATTCGCTAATATTTCAAAGTAATCCGAAGAAATTTGATTGTACCTCCATTAAACTAGCATTGCTGAGAGCATCGAAGCCGTTGTGGTGATCCGTGAGCCTAAGTCTCTGAGAAATCGACGGCGTTTGTCTCCGACGACTTCCAGTTCCAGACCGATCCATTCTCTACAAAACGCAGCGTTTAATAGCAAAATTTTTCAAAAAGAAGCAAAAGAATCTACAGGAGAAGAAGATCGCGAACCTCAGAAACGGGACTGTGAGACGGATCGGACAAATGCGGCGGCAGAGAGCCGGAGTGCATGGACCGAGCGATTCTCTCTCTACCTCTGATCGCTTCCTTCCTTCTCATCCGCCGCTCGTCGGAGCTCTCTCTGACGCTCGGGCTCGGCGATGGAATCTCATTCATCTCCCAAAGCGTCGCCGCCAGCTTCCTCGCCGAGACGGGCGGCGGCGGCGGCTGCTGCGATTGGTTCTGATGCTGATGCTTGGTTCTGAGGCCGCTCGGTTTGGGCGAGTCCAAGGCACCGCGCAATGCAGAAGCAGGAGATCGAGACGAGCTCATGAGCCTCCATGTAGGCACGGGCGTAGTGGATCCGCCTCTCTTCCCAACAAGTATCGCTCTCTTGAACCTGTAGTTTTGCAGTATCGACGAAGACGAAGACGCCGACGACGTGCAGCCTCGCTTTCTGATCTTTCCAGGTATCAAATCCACCCCACCTCCTCTGTTTTGTCTTGGCATTATCACTTTCTTTCGATCAGAAACTTCTAGATCATACTACTAAACGCACAGTTTAAAATAAAGAAAGAAAGATGTTAGCTCTTTCCCTAGATGAGTTTCTGAGTTTGAGTTTGAGTTTGAGTTTGAGAGAGCACTGATGGATTCCACTACTGCTGCTAGAAGATTTTTTCGATCAGTGCAGACTGTAAGCTTTTCTTTTCTTTTCCATGGGGCGTAATTGTAAAGTGCGTAAAGGAAAAGGAAAGGTGTAGGAATCAGAAGCGGTGTGATTCATGTGAGTGTGGACACGTGTCAATAAAGGAGTGGTTGAAAGGGGATGAATTTTGTGAGGTGGTTGTGGTTATAATGGAATTGAGAGACCGTCTGATATTAATTCAGAGGGAAGAGATTCGGCGACAGCGTGGCTTTTGAAAATTTTTATGTGAATAGCGAAAATTCGGTGGATTTGGGATGGCCCCCTGAATTCAAACTAGGCTTTGTTTAGGAGCTAGGCTTGAATGAGAAGTCCAACCAAAAATTTTTAGTTGTTCAGTCAAATCACTGCCGTAGCTATTATTATTATAATTACAATAGATTCTTAGGGTAAGTTAAATGAGGAAAATATGGGATTTGTAATTATGATTTTTTTTAAAGAAAATCATTTTAGAATATACACACGCTACTTCATGTTTTTTTTTTTTTTTTTTTTTTTTAAGAAACTAGACCCAGGGGCCAAATAATAAAAAAAACAGGAAGTTACAGAACATCCCTTGAAGCAAGGAGTGCTAAATCATCAGGGAGAGAGTCCAGCCAAACCTGTAACTCGTTACCTGATTTAGATCGTCTAGCAAGGAAATGAGCAACAGAGTTGCTTACACGCTTAATACTTCATGTTATTTTGTTCATTAAGAAAGAAAATGAAAATGTATGACCAATTACTTGTAAGAGCTTCTCCAAAAAAAAAAAAAAAACTTGTAAGAGCATTTACATTCGGTAATGCAAAAGAAAGAAGCACTTTGCATTACTAAATAATATCTCGTAATATTCTCTTACCACCGTTTTTAATTTTTTTTTATTCTTTCTATATGTTTTGTGAGATTAAAGTAATTAAGGGTGGGATAAAATAAATTAAATAATAGTAGTGTTTAAAACATGCACAACCACTGCGCACCTTTGGTGCGATAGTCACTCTATAAGTATAAATACTTGTGATGTGTGGGGGGCAAGTGTCAGGGTTCAAGTCTCTAAGAGAGAATTTACACACATATACACTTAGATTAGGTTAGAATAGAAATTCTATCCTATAAAAAAAATAAAAAAAGACATGCACATTATTAGAGTGGACATCTATTTTTATATGTTATTATAGCAAAATGTAGAAATTTAAACAATGTTGCATTATTGGGTGTGAGAATCTTTTTGTGGATTTGATACTATAGTAAAATCTAAAAAAACAGAGTTTTGCTACAAACTTATTACAATGAGGTTTGTAGTCAAGTTTTGTCCAATTTAAAATGGATAAAAATGCATTTTACATCACCGAATGCTAATACTCTAACATGGTAAAGTTTTGAGAAATTATATATCTACAACATTTTTACAACAAATTCTAAGTGGCAGATTGTTACTAGTTGTTATTGTTGGGGCAAAAAAGTAATCTTAGTGTTAGTTTCAAATTTGAACCAATAACAACTAACCACCTGTGATTTGTTGTAAAAATATTGTAGATGTAGCATCTCTCTAAGGTTTTAGCTAAAATTAAATCTTGAATTAGTTTGAATTTTTGGTAAGAAAATCTAGATGGACTAAGGAAAGTGATTCTTTCGATTTGAAGGAGATCCATTTCATGATTAGGACTAAATTTTACAAATATGAAAATGTACTACCAATTATTTTCAATTAGATTTTTATACTTAAATTAATTTTCAGTTTTCATTTTTCTTCTAAAAATAATAATTTTAAGTTTTAGTAAGAAAATCTAAATGGGTTAAGAAAAATGATTATTTTTTCATTTGAAATTGACTAATTTCATGATTTGGGTTAAATTTTACAAACTTGAGGGTATACAAATTATAACGTTATTTTAAATGACATGACAATGTGTGTATTGCTAGATCTACATAGTTCTAGCTATATAAGATGTAAAATTAAGTTTACCAAAAAAAATATGTAAAATTAATAATTAAGTTTTGGATATAATTTTCCTACAAATTAATTTATAACATCTTAATATAAATTATAAGAAGGATAAAATTTAGCTAAAAAATTAGTTGTAGTTTTAAACTACAACATTACTCAATATCTTTTTATTGGATGTGAATTTTGATAAATCCACCATTGAATTACATCTTTTTCTTATATCCTCTATACTTGCAAAATTTATAAAAAATTAAAATTAAAAATCAAAATCTATATCATTAATAAATCATTTAAATTGCAAGTTTTAGTAGTTTAAAACTATGTATAAAATATAAGCTTGTAAATCATATAGTAAATAATATCCGATTAACACAAAATTTAACGTGTATATTGAGAGCGTAAAAAACATACAATTTAACAGTTAGATTTTCAAAATATATAGTATCGTTTAAGTTAGAATCAATTTTATAACTAAACTTTGTTTTTATAAAAAAATCATATTGTTTATAAATTATGAACATTGGTAGCAAGTTACCTAAAATAAGGTAAGGGGTGAATAGGTAACCAAAAAAAAAAAGTATTACCCTAAAAGCTGCCTACGTAGACTTCCCATTTCTACTCTAAAATGGGAGATTTGCTTGAGTAGCTTCCTATGTATGGGGAATATTGTTTATTTTCCAAATCAGTATTTTATTGATTTTGTGTCTTGATAACTGTGATAATAATAAAAAGTTTGGTGCTTCGTAAGTGAAGAAATGGCTGACATGAACAAGTAGTTAGCTAAATTTTAAAAAAAAGCAAAAAGTTTTTATCTTAAAATAGAGAGAAATTTTTATAAGCTCGGAGATGGGGTGCGGGTGAGGGTGACATTTTTATTCCCACTGGTGATGAAAACACTGCTTTTTAGCTTTTAGAGACAAGTTGATAATAATAAGATGGGACCATAGGTTCATAGTCAAGTCATCCAAACTCCAAAGACAAAAGGCGAGGAAGAGCCAGGATGTCCCCATCCAAACAAGCGCCAATCTCAGGGATCAACATCTGTCCTGTTAGACTCAGGAAATGAATAGTCAATCGCCAATGGTAATATGCCATGTCACCACCCATCACCAACACACAGTCCCTCTCTTGATACATCACTGTTACTTTGTATAAAGGTTGCCTCTTGTACATCCTCGCATCACTTGTTTCTTCGACCTACGTGATAGATTTCTCGCCTCAAAATTTTTAGCCTTTGAAATCGGGTGCTTAACGTGGATTTGTTTGTGTATGTGCGTATGAAAGAGATTTAAACTCGTGATCTTACTTCGTGTTTATTTGAGAATATCTTATTTAGTTATTTATTAAAAGTATGCTAAAGTATGTACTTTGAAAAAAATTAAAAATGGAAAAAAGTGAGGTTTTATATATAAAAGTTAATAGCTAAAACTTAAAGTTAATGTCATACACACTCTTCGTGTATTTTTTAAGGAAGAAGGAATTTATAATTTTACTTCATGATCTTCAGAGTGTCATATAAATAAAACAAAACAGAATATATTATACCTATGATATCATAATAAGACGTTTAGAGCATTCACACCCGGCCTGGTATATGCCAAATATAGATATATTTTACCATCAAGACACAAAAAGGTCCCATTATCCGATCTTGTATTCTAAAAAAATTTACAATTGTGTTACAGTACCATCACAAATTTGTGACGGTACTATAGCACAATTGTAAAACAAAATAATAGTTTTTTGTTCACCCATAAATGAATCTGACTTTTTCTCTCTCTTTATGTTCTGTGTTTTTCATCTCCTCTCTCCTTCTCCACAACAGCCTCTCTCTCTTATCACATCTCTCTATCACAATGGGCATATTTTGGCGTGGGCTGCTCAAGCTCGCTGATGATGGGCTGTGATTCTCGGCAATGATGGGTTGCTCAAGCTCACTGAAGATGGGCTGGGTTTTGTGCGTTGTTGTTTGATGGAGGAAACATTGATCTAGCAGCAACCGTGGCAGTGTTGATCTAGCGGCAGTGGTGTGATTTGTGTTGTGTTTTGTGTGTTTTAATCGGTGTTGATCTGGATTTTGCTCAACAAGTGTGTTTTTTTTAATATTTGGGTTTTGTGTGTTGTGTTTTGATCGGGGTTGATTTGGGTTTTGCTCAACAACTATGTGTGTGTTTTCCGGTGGGATTTTGGTCGAGGTTTTGTTCAACAACTATCTAGGTTTTGATCAGGGTTGATTTGAGTTTTTTTTTTTTTTTTTTTTTTTTAATTTGGGTTTTTGTTCCGATGGAATTTTGGTGGGCAATGGGGCAGTGGGTGGCGTGGTGGTGGTGACTAGGTTGTTTGGTTTTTTTTAATGGGTTTGGTGGGTATTTGCTGGTTTTTCTTTTTTTTTTCTTTTCTTAATTTGGATTTTTGGTTCTGATAGGATTTTGGTGGGCAATGGGTAATGGTGGCATGGTGGGCATGGTGGTGATTGGGTTGTTTGGTTGTTGAGAGAGAGAGAGACATAGAGGCATGGATAGGAATGAGAGAAAGAGGAGTGATAGATAATTTGTTTATTATTTTATTGTATAACTTATATTAATTTAATGTATTGTATTGTAAAATAAAAGTTGGGATGTTGGGAGTATTGTAAAATGGAATGGTATAATAGTTAAAGTTGTTTTTGAGATAGTAGAATAGAATAGTTCGAAGATATGGGATGTGAATGCTCTTATCCCATAATGGTTTGCTTTATGATACATTTTTGCTAACTTTAATAGAATTTAATGATTTCACAAGTGTTAACAACACCCATTGAATTTTTTTTTTTTTAATCTACCTTAAATCTTATTCATAGTAAACATACACAAACCCAAATAACGATTGAAGGAAAAAAATCAAAGAGACCACCAAAAATGTGGGAGTAAAATGATTTTTTTTTTCCTTCAATTCTTTCTCTATATGTGATATGTTGGCACTTGTAACATCATTAAATTTATTTAAAATTAGTAAAAATGTCCTAGAAAGCAAACCACAAGAGAGGTAATTGTCCCAAAATAAACTGCAAAGTATTCCATGTTTTAATAATATACCACAATGCAAGTAAATTGAGAGAGAGAGAGAGAGAGAGAGAGAGAGAGAGAGAGAGAGAGAGAGAGAGAGAGAGAGAGAGAGAGAGAGAGAGAATATAGGTTAGAGTAATCATACTAGCAATCAAATTGATACAGTTTAGTGGTAAGATCGTTAGAGTAATTATTGCTTTGTCTCTTTTAGGAGAAAATAGGTGTGCATGGGTTAGATGTGAAATCTTTTTCAACCAAATTTGATCTCTTTTGGTTGAAAAATCTCCAACCTTATCTAAACCTTGCTAGCTCTAGATCCCAATAAATCAACTACCCAACCCTAGGAGTTGAATTGGATCATCGAAATGAGGAAATTTTATTGTATCAATATAATTGAGCTTGCAAATCCTAGTGCCAAAAATCATATCAAATTTGAGTTGTATCAATGTAATTGTTTTAGGATTTTATTGGGGTTAGAGCATTAGTATTGGTGATACTAAAAAACCATATTGTTATTTTTAACACCACCAATCACAAAAATAGGGCTACAAATACAATGGTGGAGCTATAGCCAAAAGATTTGGCTTCTCAGCTACAGTGCACAACCAAAGATGGTTGTGCACTGTAACTCAAAGGCAAAAAAAAAAATTATATTTTAATTTGTTTCTCTCTCTTCTTTTATTAAATTAATCTTTTCTCTCTCTTTCTCACTTTTCTATTGCTTCTTCAAATTCCTTCTTTCTTCTTCACCGAACCCAAACCCAGCACTTCTCCCCCCTTTCAATTTTTTTTTTTTTTTTTGTTTCTTCCTCCATCCATTTTTTCTCTATTTTTTCTTTCTTCTTCACTAAACCCAACCCTTCTCTTCTCCCCTTCATTTTTTATTTCTTTCTTCCTCCAACTCCTTACCACACATCAGCCCCTGCCCACCAAGCTGCTGCTGACCCAAGCTTGTTGGTGGTGGTGTTTTTTTTTTTTTTTTTAATTTTATTTTTTAGAGTTATGGGTGGTGATTGTTGAGGTGAGTTTGTGGTGGTGGTAGTGGGTTGTTGATTTGGTTGTGTTTATGGCTTTGTGTTTGTGGTCGGGGTCAGGATCGAGCTATGTTTGTGTTCGTGGGTTTGTGTTGGTGGTCGGGTTGGTTGGGTTAAAGCCTGGTTTGGTTTGGCATTGCCGTGGGCGGTTGTTGTTGGTTATGGTGGTGGTGGTGGTGTTGTGGCTGGGTTTGGAATGATTTTAGGCGGTGCTTTTTGGTTATGGGATGGATTTTGTGGTGTTGATGTGGTGGGTTTGGTTCTGGATGTTATGTGGTGGTCTTGGTGTCCCTGGTGGTGGTGGTGGAGGGGTGTGGGGGTGATGATTTTTTAAATCTCTCTATCAATTGTCTCAGTGAATTTTTTTGTTGGAGGATTTGTGGGTTTGTTGAATTTTGGTTGCTTTTATGTGTGATTTTGGTTGGGTTTTGAGATGATTTTGTTGCAAATTTGGTGGATTTGGGTTGTGGTAATGGTGGCCTGTGGGTAGTGGAGGTGGTTGTGGGTTGTGGGTTATGGAGGTGGTTGGGGTTTTGGGTTTGTTACTTGTTCTTCAAAATCTTTAGATGAGAGAGGGAGAGACAAATAAAGTGAGGTGAGAAAGAAATAATAAAAAAATTAACAAAGAAATAATATTTAAATGAATAGGTAAAAAAATAGAACCACTGATATTGGATGTTTTATAAAGTGAGAAGGTAAAATAGATCAAGTAGTTTTTTTGTGGTGCCAAATAGCTAAAAAAATATCTCTACCAATGTGGATGCTCTTAGAAGCTACTCATAGATGACAAGGTTATAATCTACTCAAAGATAATGAATTGATGATATTTTGCTAATGTCTATTATACCATAACAAATTTTTGATTGAAAACATGACATTTTTATTATTTATATCTTTATAATAAAAATTGTGTTTAATTTTAAATGCACCCATGGGTATGCATTGGTTACATGCTAGTTTATATATATATATATATATATATATATATATACTAGTCGCTAACCCGTGCAATGCACGGGAAAGCTATTGGATATGAGATTTTAAAAACTTTTCATTAAACTTCCCACCACAAAGATATAAATTTACCAGAACACAAACTTTTAGTATGAAAACAAAAATAATGATATTTAATGGATAGGGTAATAACACAGGCTTTTAGAAGAAAACAATTTGATTTAAAAAGTCGGAAATTTTAGCACAAGCAAGAGCAACTACAATTGTTAAGGAAGGATTAAAGGTCCTATAAGAAATATTTTTTACAATATTTGGACCCAATGGTAGAGTTCAAAGAAGGCGACTTGTTACACAAAATTCTTCTCATTATAATCAAAATCCTAAAGTGAATATTCAATCCAAAAATGTTTAACCAATGTTATATATTGAAGTGTTGTACAGGGCAGAGAATAGAAAAAACATATTCTTATAACCATGCCCATATAGCTTCTAAGTTCTAACTATTATGCTAAGTAACCAAACAATATTAGAAATCGAAAAAGTATCATAATCTAGCATACTGATTTAAAAGTTATAATTTCAAAAACAACCTCACTATGAAAATTCCACCGACGTTCAAATATCACTTAGTTTAAGTAAAAATATAAAAGTAATAAAACTAACATTTGGAATAGAGGGTTAAAACGTATCTTTTGAATCTGGAACACTTTAAAACAATAATAGCAAATTTCAAAACCAAATATAAATATATTAACATATAATACGGAACACTATTATAGATTTTATATTATACAAGGTTCTTAGCTATCTCTGCTAATTCCAATTGAATTAGATTTCTATTCTATTTGGTAACTTCTATCTCTACTAATTTTAATTGAATTTAGGTTTCTATTCTATGTGGTAACTTATGTCTCCTAATTCTAATTAAACTTCTCTCCTAATTGGCTTAGGTTTCCATGTAATTAGCATGCTTATAAAATAGTTTTGCATTTTTTTTAATCTTATCCTTTCTACTTAAGAATAAAAAAAATGACTTAATGAAATAAAGTCACTAGCTTTTTAATTCATCAATAGAAATTTTTTTGAAAGGTTTGGATTGAAAGTTGCTTCTGTAACTTTGAATCTAAACCCTTGAATAAAAAAAATTGGAAAACAAAAAAGTCAAAATGTCAACATTGTTGTGAGAGAATTTCACTCTACAATAACCTAGTGGTATATTGCACGAAATCTCCATTCATGAATGGGTGATGCTTAAGGATGTAAAAACCAATTAACTAAATTGTTTGATGAATATATACATTACAATCTATAATATAAGCCAAGAAATAGCAAACGAAAAGGAAACATAGAATATGAAGGCATCTTTAAAGATTTTGCATAAGTACCAAGAAATATATTCACACGGACTATTAAAGGAAAAACAAACACAAACACAGACCATACACAAATTACTATTAAAGAAAGAATACAAAAACTAAAGAGAGAAAGCTATGAAGAGAAATTTTCGTACCTTGAGAAAGAAGTGTTTGTAACAAAAGAATAGTTTACGGCAACACACGTAGGTTTATACATATATAGGAGAGTAAGTCGGCACCTCCTTCACTGTGAAGGAGTTTGCATTGCATACAAACATGATTTAGAGACTCCCACGCCACTCTAATAAAATCCAATTCCTAATGGGACTCTTAATTCATGGCAACCGGCTAAGTGGCATTAATCTTACTATACGTATCTATATATGATCTTCTAATATCTATCATATAAAATCAGAATTTTTGTTTTTTTTTTTTAAATAATGCTGACATGGAAAAAGAATCTGAAATAAAAAGAATATAAAATAAAAGGAAAAAAAAAATAGTAATGATGTGGAAAATTGTGGGTTCAAGTTACACCTTTTTTAAACCATTGGATTTAAGTAGATCCAACGGTAAAAAAAAATCTCTCATTAATGCTAATATTTTGATTAGGATCTCATTAATTATCCCTCATTTATTGTATTTTATACCTATCTCTAAACTAAAAAAAAAAAAAAAATTATATTTGACTCTCTCTCTCTCTCTCTCTACGTTTCTCTCTCTATCTCTTTCTCCTCCACCATTGTTGATAGATTGCCGGCAGAAGAAGGAAAAAATATATAAAAAAAAATAACTGCAGAACACTACATTAGAGGCTTGTGAGTAGGAAAACAAAAATGAAAACAAAGAGAAAGAGATAAAGAAGGAAAACAAGTAAATGCAGACAGATAGCAAGAAATTGCATTAATCAATAGAAAAGTTTCAACAAATTCTGACAAATGCGCAACTTTTCATGATTTTTCCCTTGGAACCTTTGAAGATTCCTTATATTTTCGTGCCCTGAATGTTGGCCAAACAGTTCTTCAACACAAGCTGTGCTATGCCAGTACAATTATTTGTGATGTTGTAAAAATTTGTCCCTCTTGTCAATACTTATGAACAAAATGGCATAAATACAGTTTTAAAATCGTGATTTTTGGAAGGTGCAAAGATGGTGAATTTTGATATCTGGTGATCCAAAATCATATCTTAAATTTTTGATATGGTGATCCAAAATCACCATCAAATCAGATATTTTTTATATCTGGTGTAATTGTAAATCCGAGTATATTCTCTAAAGATGTGTAGAGAAGGTGCAGGTGTACAGTTTTAAAACCATGATTTTGAGGAAGGTGCAGAGACGGATTTTTGGAGTGATTGTCAAGTTTTTGAAAATACCCGGAGTTAAGTTTAAGAGCATTCTAATTCTTGTTGTGAATTGCAAGATGGTACAGGTCTAGTCAAGAAATTATCAAGCCTTAAGAGTACTCTCATGGAAGGAGACCTGTTTCAAAGATATTTTCGTGAGACTCAAAAAGAAAACTCTGTAATATTTTTATTTTTCAATGATCTCCATGGAATGGCCAAGTCTGGCACTTTATCTAGAGGGGTTGTACCGTGGTAGTGGGAAGGTGATTGAGGGATGTTGGGCAATAAATGTAAGAAAATTCAGTAAAAGTAGTTGACTTGACATATAATAAATTTGCATTAATGAAATAGCAAATAGTAATTTATTACCGTCACATCTAATGAGAATTTACGATCTAAAAATGGTGTAACTCTTATAAAGTTACGCCAGGTCTAGTCAAGAAATTCTCAAGCCTTAAGAGTACTCTCATGGAAGGAGACCTGTTTCAAAGATATTTTCGTGAGACTCAAAAAGAAAACTCTGTAATATTTTTATTTTTCAATGATCTCCATGGAATGGCCAAGTCTGGCACTTTATCTAGAGGGGTTGTACCGTGGTAGTGGGAAGGTGATTGAGGGATGTTGGGCAATAAATGTAAGAAAATTCAGTAAAAGTAGTTGACTTGACATATAATAAATTTGCATTAATGAAATAGCAAATAGTAATTTATTACCGTCACATCTAATGAGAATTTACGATCTAAAAATGGTGTAACTCTTATAAAGTTACGCCAGGTGTAATTTGAACCCATCTCATAAAATTAAAGTCAAAGTTAATAAACAATCCAATTAGATTATGTGAGTGTTTGAATAGGAATTATGTTGGGTCTGGCGTTTGCGTTTTGGTTTTGTTTTTTTTTTTTTTTTTTTTTTTTTTTTTTTTCACGCGTTTCCAGCTTTTAGAGACAATTATCATTGTTCATACATTGTAGCAGCACTGTTCACGCACTGTAACAGTACTGTTCATGGGACTCACAGCCACTTTATTTAGAAAAAAAAATATTAAAAATGGGTCCCACGATACTATTCACACATTTAAAAATTATTTTGTTACAGTGTTTTCAGTTTTCAGTTTCAACAAAAATAAGTTGTATTTAAACGGACCCTATAAATTGAATTCCAATTATTGTCTAATTTTGCGTCATGTAACATATCTAAGTGCTTTTTTTTTTAGGTGAGTTAATGTTATATGAAAGACGAAGAGTCTATAAAATAAACCATCAATAGTCTAATAAAAAAAAGTAAACTCATGTATATCCCAAAAAAAACATAAAAAAAGAGTAAAATTCATATATATATATATATATATATATATATGGCTTAAAAGATGTGTAATTTTTACGTCAGGTATAATTTTTTTTTTTTTTTTAAAGAGTTTTGAACCTATGGAATCCGCTCCTAATGATAGTTCTTTATCATCAGATCAAGACACCAATCAGTTTTTAGTGTAGGTGGGGATTGAACCCCAGATCTCTTATAATTTGAACATATATATATATGTGTATAATTGTAATTGTTTTTTATTGTACCGTGTATGTACAAGTTATTCACTAGTTTCTAATTAATAATGACATTGAGCCACTTTGCACAAACAACCTAGCATTGTATTTCAAGTTTTCCAATTAAATTCAATAATTTTTTTTCTCTTATAAAATGTGGAAAACAAGAATTGAATCTAGGTTTTCTTTTATGAAAAAACAAAACAATACTAATGAATTACAATACTTTTAATTTATAGAGAAATGATATGCTCACAGTATTTTCATAACAAATTAATACTACATGGCAGGTTGTTAAGGAAAAAAAAAATTTCTATGGTGAGTTTAAATTAAATTAATAACAACTTATCACCTAAAATTTGTTGTAAAAGTGTTATAAAAATATTGTGAATATAGCAGTTCTTTACTTTTAAACCATTGCGTCGGTTTGATATCTCAATACTAGATTCTCCTTATTATGGAAGAATAAAACAACACCACTAAACTACACGATTCAATTAGCTTACTCATCATTAAGTTGATTTCTATCTCAAGATGGAAGTATATTAGTTTTGTCAATCACCAAAGTTTTATTTTATAGTGGAGATGAGAGTTACGTACTTTGATTTCTCAGTGATGACACGACGCCAATATGTCATCGATGTGTGATTCTCAAATTTACATGGGGATTCCTATGCTCGTGAAACACAAAAAAAAAAAAGCCTAGGGGTCCATCCATGAGATACTTTTCTCAAAAGAGATCTGGGACCAACGTCTATTATCGTTTGATTCGTTTCCAAGAGACGCTTCCAGATAAAAATAGTCAATAGTTCTATCATACAAGTTGTCTATAATTCGGCCGCCTACCCTTACCTTCTTGCCTTATTACTCTATACAAAGGCGTGGACTTCTCACTCTTCCTAGCTAATCTCCTCTCTCAAGTCTCGATTTAGGACCATCCATCCTTCACTCTTTTCCTACACAACATAGAAATGGCAACTGGGGTTGTGTTTCTATGGTTTTCCTTCTTCACTTTGTTGTCATTTACAGCTTCAATGGCCAAAATCACACCTAGATTCCCTTCTTCAATCGTTCGGCCTGAGCAGCTCTCAGCTGTACTTTCTACCAAAAATCAGCTTTACAAAACCAAGTATTTCACCCAAATCCTTGACCACTTCAATTTCAATCCCAAGAGCTACCAAACCTTTCAGCAAAGGTATCTCATCAATGACACGTTCTGGGGTGGTGCTCATAGCAATGCTCCAATCTTTGTCTACACGGGAAATGAAGGAGATGTTGAATGGTTTGCTCAGAACACAGGCTTTATGTTTGAAAAAGCACCCCATTTCAAAGCCCTTCTTGTTTTCATCGAGGTAACTTCGATTCATATTAGAGAATAGAGATATGTTAATTATATACTAAGCCTTGAATTTTTATTCGAAATTCCCTTGTGTTATTGATATTCAACAAGTCAATTACACAAGTCAACAAGTCAATTACAGAACTAACCGAGCTTTTGATTTTGAATAGAATAGAATAGAGGAAAAAGAATACAATACTAACTAATCTTGTTTCTAACTAATTTTGTTTGGTAGAATAGTTTGAGTAATGTTGATTATAATTTTTTAAAATATGTGTGGAGGAAAAAATGTGGGTAGAAATGTGTAATATTGTTTAAAATGTGAAAAATGTGAGCTTGAGATGGTATAAATTGCAGCATAGGTTCTATGGTAAATCCATTCCATTTGGGGGTCATAAAGATGTGGCTTACAGCAATACAAGTACACTTGGATATCTGAGCTCAACACAGGCGTTGGCAGATTATGCCACTGTCATCACTGATCTGAAGAAAAATTTATCGGCAACCGACTGTCCTGTTGTTGTTTTTGGAGGCTCATATGGTGGAAGTAAGTAACAATCTCATCAAGTCCTTTTGCTTTGTTTTTTGTTCTCTTCTTTTTCTTTTCCGTGGTAGAAGTTTTGTCCCAATACAATTCAGTAACAATCTCATCATCAAGTCCTTTTGTTCTGTTCTTTTTATTTTCCTTGGTAGAACTTTTGTCCCAATACAATTGTTTATGCAAAAAAAAAAAAATATATATATATATATATATAATTGGAACATAGTGGGGGGATATTAAAATTGAGTTCATTGGCTTTTCAGTGCTAGCAGCATGGTTTAGATTGAAGTACCCGCATATAACTATTGGAGCCTTGGCATCTTCTTCACCCATCCTCAGTTTTGAGAATATTACATCCCCAAATAGCTTCAACAACATTGTCACCAAGGACTTCAGGGTCTCTCTTTCCCACTCTCTTTTATATTTACATTTTTGACCCAGCTAAAAGACATTAAAGATGAGATTCTAGATAAGGTTCTAGGCCAAGTAATTACCTTTTGTATACATATTGTATAACAAGACAACAATAATAATTTTTGGCTAAAAGTACAATTAACTTATTACTAATGAATAATGATAATGAGAAATACTTTTTTTTTTTTTTGAAGCCATGATAATGACAAATACGATGTAAAATAATTTGAAGAGTAAATTATCTTTTTGGTTGTATGTGAAAATTTAGAGTGAAAGTGAGAATTGTTACAAAGTGCTCAAAGGTTCATGGGATCAAATTGAAAATAAAGCAAATCAACCCGGTGGTCTCGAGGCCCTTCGTAAATCATTCAAAATATGCAAGTAAGACTCTTTACTGTTACAATTCTAGCTTACTTTGAAAGATATTATCTTCATAGAAATTGACTTTTAATTTTAATTTTTTTTTATCTTCTTATAGGAACTATATTAGTGTAAGTTCTTTAGAAGGTTGGCTTACTACCGCATACTATTACACGGCCATGACAGATTATCCCACTGCTTCAAATTTCATAAGTCCTTTACCAGCTTATCCAGTGAAACAGGTATATTGTACTCTTAAAAAGTAACACATAGCTCAATTTCTTTTTTTCTTTTTTTTTTAAATTAACATATGCCCTTAAAATATTTATTTAAAAAATATTTTTAGAAATTTTTTATGACAAAAAAAAAAAAGCAAATGATTTATTTTGAAATTTTTTTATATTTCAATGAAAGCGGTATCAAAATTTTCTTAAAATAACCTATTAACAAAAGCTTTACAGGCACTCATTGACTGGACCTAAAAATAGATATATATATATATATATTTTTTTTTTTTTTTCATGTTAATATCTTCAGTTTTGTATAATTTGAGGGGTATAATAGACATTGACACACTTTTCACCTTGTTCCTGTTATTTTTGGCTGAGTACTTTTTGACTTATTCTTGTGTGAGTGGCTCAGATGTGTAAGGCAATCGATAATCCAACGACTGGAAATGATACGTTCGCGAAGTTATACGGTGCAGCTAACATCTACTATAACCATAGTGGAACTGCCACGTGCTTTGATCTAGCCGATGATTCTGATCCTCATGGCCTCGGAGGATGGCAATGGCAGGTATGTGATTCTACACCTGATTATACCCTTAAATCTGTGCTACAGCCAAGACTTTTATTTTTTTATAAATTTTTTATTTGCCTATGAGAATATAACAAATCACCCACACAAAAATTAAAGAAAAATAAATAAAAATCTTTCAGTTCATTGTGGTAAAAATAAGTATTAGTATAATTTTAATGATTGATAGTTGAACTGAAAAAAAAAAAAAAAAAAAAAAACATGAATTGAATGGTTTTCACTTTTCATTTTTGTCAAAGTTTTAAAAATGTGTTTAAATACCACTTATTTTACTGAAATTAAAAAATTATTGCTAAAAATACTATAGATAAAAGTAAAAATTAGTTAAAATAATATAGTGGAGCTTATAAATAGTACCAAAAAGTGTAATAAATCTCATAAATAATAATAAAAATAATTTAAATAATAAAATAATTTTAATTTTTCATCTAAACCCAAACAGTTTCTTTGACCAATTGAAATGGAAGTTTTTTACAAAACTCCGCCTCACAACAGTTTCTTTGACCATACATGCTATATTTTTATGTATTTTTCTTTACATATTTTAAGATTACAGATATCATTTAATAAGTAAATGTTTATTATATTAAAATATCAGTGTTAGAAGTGGATTACAGATTACTTTTCATACAGATTACTATTAATTTCTGTAGCTCAAAGCCCAAAAACTCTCATATGACCAGATATCGTTTATATCTTTGAAATCCACGTCTCATTCATGAGATCTCACATGTTATAGAATCCAGTTTATTTTTGCAGTTAAAAAGCTTTGAAAGTATAGTTAATTGAAAAAAAAAAATTCTATCTACACGATATTATCGCATTGCTAGCTTGGTTGAGGACTAGAAAAAATTGGACGGAAATTGTGCATCTAGGGCCAACTAGGTTTGCTATTACTTTCATTGCCTTAGGGAGTCTTAAGGAACATAAGCATGACTTACAAGCATTGGTAACTAGCAAATTTTATGTTGAATCAAGATATGCAAAAGATAAGAAAGCAAAGGCAGTGATGAAAATCATTTTCACGTCACGTTTTAAGTGGTAGATTGTTATTGGTTGATATAGATGGGTAAAAAAGAAATTTCAATTATATGTTTAAATTAGAATTAATAACAATATACTACCTATAATCTATTGTGAAAAAATTGTTGTGGACGTAATACTTTTTTAATTGAAATATGAAATATATTTTCCTTGTCATATTTGATTTGTGCCATATCTCAATAAAGTAAACATTACTAATAGAAAATAAAATTACCAAAATAATAATCTGTCATGTATAATGCTATAGAATCAAATTCAAGTTTCAAACACTCGCATCTCACATGCAAAACCTGTCATTTAAGGGGAAATAAAATCCTTGAGCAAAATGGTACTCATTAAATTGTGATAATGTCATAAACTCATAATGTTAGAATGAACACGATTTTTTTTGTAAATTACATATTTGGTCTCTAACTTTTAAGTTGTGTGTTGATTTGGTCATTCACTATTCAAATGTGTCAATTTAGTCCATAACTTTTTGGTATTGTGTCAAAATGGTTTCTACCATTAAGTATTTGTTTGGATACACATCCACGTCCCAGCGTTTGGCGTTTTGGCTTTTTTTTTTTTTTTTGAGAAGTCAATTTTCATGTGATTATGCACTGTTTAGTGGGTCTCGTATACTATTTACGGGACCTACAAACCTTTTTTTCAAACAAAACTTCCATTAAAAATGGGTCTCATGACACTATTCACACATTTAAAAATTATTTTGCTATAGTGTTTTCAGTTTTCAGCAAAATAAGCGATATTCAAACAGTCATAGATGAAAAATATCAATGTGACTAATGGCCCAAATAAAATATATATATATATATATATATATTTTTTTTTTTTTGTGGCTAAATAGACCAATACCTGTACTGCAACATCAGCTGTTTCATTTTCAAGAACATTTTTTTCTTTCAAATCAGATTGTGATTTGTGATCACAATGACAATATTCCCTTGCAGACTGGTAAATATTTTCCTCTTTTCAAAAAGTTGTCTTCCTAAATTTTTAATTAAATTTTTTTTTTTGTTTAAATCTAGAGGTATGAGTATAACTTATGAGTCGTATGACTTACTATAATAAGAATGGATATTTGAATTTTCTCACTCTTAAATAAGTACTATTACGATGCAATCTATGATGAATCCGACCACGTCCACTGAAAAAGGAAGATCTTCAATCCACAACCCGCTAAAGAGGAAACACTTTCGTAAGTGAATCTAAAAAATCTTTACTAATAAAGAGAGCATGTGAATTGTGAGAGTATCCAAGAAAAGCATGTGCCTCACATGCAAAAGTTGAACTTTACCATTATTTATACCTGGTCATTACCATTATCTCTTTGGACCCTATAGACTACAGCTAGAGTAATATTACTTTTTCCACTAGTTTTTTTTTTCAATTATTATTATTACCTTTTAATTCAGTAATTACAACAAGTGAAAGAAAAGAATTTGGACCTTAATTGTTTATATGAAAACCCCGAAAAGTACCCGTTGAACTACAAGTCTTTTTTCACTAATTTTATAATAAGCTCTCGCAATGCTGGGCAGGCAGTGTCGGCAATTGGCATCCAACGCAAAGTAGTGTATATGAATTGGGGGAGGGAACATTGTTTGACCATTTTTCTTGGGATGTTCAAACTTAAAGTTGGCGTTTAAAATTGTTTATATTATCATAGTTTTGCAAAATCCTGCCCCTTTCACCAACAGAGCTCATTTACAATTCTCAAAACAAAAAAAAACAAAAAAAAGAGCTTACTTACCATTTGAAAGTTGAAACCCCATGACTCGGTAATCGGAAGTACTGTAGAAATCTTCTCCTTGTTATCTCATCAAATTTGGGTTCCATTCAAATTTTATATAGCAGTTTACAATAAAATCCATGGCATCATAAAAATCAGGGTAAGAGGATAGGTTTTAATTATTTTTTAATATATATATATATATATATAACCAAAGTTAAGAGAAAATCCAATTAAATTCTAAATTGGAATCTAATCTTATGCCACGTATCTCATTTACCTTTTAAATTTGTGTGTCAAGTAAATTATTAGGTGCAAAAATCAAAAAGTCTAAATTCAATTATATTCTAAATTAAATTTTAATTGGAGTTTAATTTTGCGCCATGTGTCTCATCTAATTTTTTAATTTTTGTGACAAGTGAATTATTGAGTACAAAAACTGAAGAGTTTAGATCAATTAGATTATAAATCATATATATATATATATATATATATAGTGAGAAACCATTACATATTTTAGAAATTCATGACTTAAAAAATGTGTAAATTGTAATTCTTATGCCAAGTTTAATTTGAACTCATATATATGTGTAATTGTAATTATTTTTAAATATACTCCTGCATAATTGGGATCAAACTAGGTCTAGGCTCAAGTACACTAACTTGTCATTACTAGCCCGCTCTCTCACAATGAGCTAAATCCTAAGAGTTTTCTTCTTTTTAATCTCTCTCTCTCTCTCTCTCTCTCTCTCTCTCTCTCTATATATATATATATATATATATATTTTTTTTTTACTTAGTTATTAAGCTTTTGGAGGGGATTAACAAAGTTGTTAATTCCATTTCAGTAGTCGTTATGATTTCTTTATTAGAACAAAATATTATGACACCAATCAACTATGACGTTTTAATTTGATATTATAATAGATAGATCAGTCTAATTCCTCTGTTGTATCTTTTTTTCAATTTTTTCTGATTAAGGATAAGTTTTTACTCGTAAAAAAATCAAAATGTGTCGTAATAACAAAATAAGTCAATCCAATTATGAGATTTTGTGCAGGCATGTACGGAGATGATAATGCCAATGGGTGGAAACAATAAAGAAAGCATATTACCAGAGTCTTATTGGAACTACGATAACCGAGTCACTTCTTGCAAATTGACCTACGACGCTGTGCCAAGACCGAATTGGATTACTACTGAGTTTGGTGGCCATGTGGGTATATCATTTCACATGTTGTCACATCATTGATCATTTTTCATGCTTGAAACATTTTATGTCTATTTTAACCAGGATATCAAGAGGGTTTTGAAAAGGTTTGGGAGCAACATTATCTTCTTTAATGGCTTAAGGGACCCTTGGAGTGGAGGAGGGTATGATCTCTCTCAATTCTTTCACTCTCTTTCTTCATTCTGATTTGGTTGAGCTAAATTGATAAAGTTCAAAAAATATGTTTATATAATTGAAAAATCTCTTCGCGGTTTTGGTAGGGTGCTGGAGAATATATCCGAGAGCATAGTTGCTATCGTTGCAAAAGAAGGTTTGTAACCCTTTGTATTAATAAAAAAAAAAAAAACATAAATATATAAAAGTATATGTTATTGTTATTGTATCATATATGTACAATTGCGAACCTGCATGTTGAGATAGAATAAAATAACTCTTTACTTTTTGCTTCTTTCAAAAACAAAATTGTTATAATTTGCTCTTAATTTTAAAGAGAAATGCCTTTTAAACGTATTTGTTACACACATTGTATACACACATTTTTGAACCAAAATTATAACTTGAAATCATGATTTCCAAATTATGAATCACGACTTACGATTTCTTTACAAAAGTAATGCGTGTGTAACAGTGTAAGTTATGTGTAACAGGCGTGTGCTAAAAAAATATTACCTATTTTCAAAAGAGATTGTTTTCACCGTGATGGCTTTTCACCATGATGGTAAAAGATCTTCTGCTCTGTTTGATGTGCTTTTCACCTGATGGCTTGTTATTGGATTTTACTAACAGGGGCTCACCACGTGGACCTAAGGTTCTCTACTAAAGAAGACCCAGAATGGCTTAAAGATGTGAGAAAACAAGAAGTCAATATCATTGCAAAATGGATCGCACAGTATTACCAAGACTTGGCCCATCTCTCGTCCTAGAGTTCAAGATCAGATTCTTTTTCGAATAATTGAAGGCCTTAGCTTAAGAAGCTAATGTCTAAGCTTTTTTATTTTTCTTGAATGAAAGGGAAAATTGTTTCTATTACATGATTCCCATACATGGTTAGGCTAGCCATACCCCACTGTGTTACTTTAATTAATAAATACTTATATTAAATAATAATGAAGGATCTTATTGAACAATTTCCATGGTGTTATCTACACTTATTTTCAGAGTAGCAACTCTGAACCCCATTTATATAGGTTTAGAAATCCTTTCTCGTCCACCCTAAATGACGGCAAACACATTAACACAGTATTACTACTTAACAGTAAACACAAAACCCTAGTTCATAGGATCATCAACTCAACACCAATCCTTCAATAGTCAACAAGGAGAATCAAAGCACAATTCCCTCTTATGAAGCAAGAAGGAAATTTGTCACACCTCCAACCTAACAAATAAGCTAGGCATGTGACAACGACTGCACACTTATAAAATTATCACTTTGCAAGCGTGCAATGCCTTCTTATAGAGTGGTACTATCCTCAAAGAATATTGCATTAAATAAAATTCAAAACTAACCTCAATAACTCAATTGCCAAAAATCTCCAAAGTCTTGATGAAAACAAAAATCCAAACCTCAAGGGCAAAAATTGCTATAAAAAAAAAAAAAAAACTAGAAGTTCAATCTTATTTCAAAATTCTTAAGTACCTCTCATGCGCATGACCTTTGCAAAAAAAAAAAAAAAACTTGTTATATCTCATAATCCGAAACTAAAAGTGAAAAATGGGGTGAGATCAGTGTGTTTTTCTAATAATTGAAGGTCAATACCAACCTAACTAATGTATAGGCCTTTTTATTTTACTTTTCTTGGATAAATAGGAAAATATTATTAGGTTCTAAAGATTTAGGAGTAAATGTTTAGATTTTAATTTTATGTATGGTGGCAAACTAAGTACAAAAACATGTCTAGTTTAAAATATTTAAGTCTTAGAACAGTGTTAGATATTGCTCAAGTTGATTCAAGTTAAGATTCAAAAACAGTCAAACTGCAGAAAGAAGAATTTAGAAACTGCAAGCCTTGACTGATCAAGAGACAGGTTCGACCAATTGAGATGAGTTTTCGGTAGATTTTAAATAGGTTTGAAAGCTCACAAAACGTTTAGACTTAGAAATCCTTTCTCAACCACCCAAATAATGTCAAACACTGTATTACTACTAGACACAAAACCCTAGTTCATAGGATCATCAAATCAACACCAATCTTTCAACGGTCAACAAGGAAATCAAAGCACAATTCCCTCCTAGGAAGCAAGAAGGAAATTTGTCACACCCCCAACCCAACAAATAAGCTAGGCACGTGACAACAACTGCACACTTATAAAATTATCACATTGTAAGCGTGCAAGGCCTTCTTATAGAGTAGTAACTATTCTCAAAGAATATTACATGAGTGTTTGGATCCACGTTTTGAGTTGCGTTTCACGTTTGCGTTTTCCCTTTTTTTTTTTATTCACGCACAATAGCTTTTAGGAGATAGTACACTGTTCATGCACTATTTGTGCACTGTTCATCAGAAAAAAAATATTAAAAATGAGTCCCATGGCATTATTCACACATTTAAAAATTATTTGTTACAATATTTTCAATTTTTAGTTTTCAGTTTTAGCAAAAATAAGTTGTATCCAAACGGACCCTAAATCAAATAAAATCCAAAACTATCCTCAATAACTCAATTGCCAAAAATCTCCAAAGTCTTAATGAAAACAAAAATCCAAACCTCAAGTGCATAAAAATACTAACCAAAAAAAAAAAAAAATTCTAAATACTACAAATCCAATCTTATTCCGAAATTCCTATGTACCTCTCATGCGCATGAATAATCTGAAATTGAAAGGGAAAAATGGGGGTGAGCTTGACCCATTTCTTGCACTAGAGGTTGAGATCAGTGTGTTTTCCTAATAATTGAAGGCCAATTGGCTTGCGAGCCTAAATAATGTATAGGTCTAGATGTTTCAATATTAGTACCAAAAAAAGTTAATCAAAATGCAGTGTATCATTCTCAAGCCAGTGATGCAATTTTCAGTCTGGTAGTTGGTACATTTCCTTTTGTTGGGGATTTTTCCAGTTTTATCTCGGATTCGTTTTGAGTAACATCAGGGTGGGCTTTTATATGGATTGGACCTTATCTAGTTTCCATGCTACTAAGTACTAGTAATTTATAAATCCTTAAGAGGCCCAACCCATCCAATGATATGTGTAGGTCTTTAGTCTCCACAGATGGTACCTTTGCCCAAATTCTGTGCCAAAATAAATGAATATTAACACCTCAATTAAAACCCACCATCTTACCTTCCACCTCATATTTAGAATTAAGGGCGGGGTGTTAATATAATTACACCCAAATAAGAAAGTCACACTTGTCACCCCTTTCTACTTATTTTTCTTTAACCAAAAAAAGAAAAGAAAAGAATTACACATATCATATGAATCACCTTATTTGAAATATAACAGAGAGGAACACATTCTAAGAACTAAAAAGTAAAGGACAAAGAATAGGGTTTTAACTAAAACGTGAGTAAAAGACTTTTTTTTTTTCCCAAAAAAAAAAAAAAAAAAAAAAAATTCCTGTGGTCAACAAATGTTATCCTTTTCAAGAAGCTAGACCTAGACTCTTAAAATTCTTCTCTTTATAGTTTTATTTACATGTTCTTATCAATATACCTCCTAAATTCTTGCTGATCTACATATTAAACATTACCTTTTGGGGAGGGCACCTGAGGTATCTGCCTAAGAAATTAAGTTATTCTCAACATATCAGCATTGATTTTGTTCTAGTTTGAAAAAATTGAAAAGTCAATTAGTGGCATATTGGAGCTTACTTTGAAATTTCCAAAAAAGGGCCACTTTGCATTGATTAATCATACATTCTTACTAAACATTTGAAATCTCTTCAGCTACCCAAGGAGGACTAGGGAAATAGGGGGAGGAAAAATTCAAAACAATTATTCAATGCAAAATTTTTCTCAAAAAAAAAAAAAAAAATTCAATGCAAAATGTTTGAGAAAATAGCAGGTTTGTCTGATTCATAATTAGATTGGGACCAAACTAAGAGACACATCATCATCATTTTTACTTTGCTTTTCTCTCTTCAAAGTTAGGCCAATATTAAGACAGGTTGGTTTAGTTATTCAAAATGTCGGCGAAGATGGTTTTGTTTTATCTCTGAAGTCACTTTGAAAGTGCTATTTCGTGGAAAAAAATCACAGTTAAATTGTGACCAAGAAACATCACCTCCTATCTTTAACAAAATGTGGACATTTCTCTCTATCTTAAATTCTCAATCCGTACAACTCCTAGCTGATTTTTTGCATTTGGCATGATTTTTTCATGTAGATTGATGATAACATTATTGTGTCTCCAGGTTTCTACCAATAATTTGGTCACATTTGTTGGACTCGGCTAATTTTAGTTGGGTTGTCTAATCCTTTCCCCACCACTTTTATGATCAGCTAACAGGGTTGAAGTCCCAGCAAAGATATTACTTGTATAGGGGAGTGGGAACTTATCTGAGAAAATATTTCGTAAAAAGCTGCTTCTTTTTTTCAAACGTGTTTTTTTTTTTTTTTTTAAAATGTTTGTTATGATGAAAACTTTTTTGTGGTTTAAAAAAAAAAAAAGTTAAATAGTGCGAAAGAATGTTTTTAGCTTTGTAAGAGTGGAAAATATATTTTAGAATGTCACATATTTAACAATTCGTCATAACTAAATAAATAAAAGATAATGATGAACTCTATATTGGTGATGACTTTAACAACATCAATGCCTCTAGTGTGAGAATAGTACCTCACAAAACTAATGATTCAAGTGTGTATGGAAGATTTTATGTTTATGAATGTTTTTTTTTAATGATTTGTAAAAATATAGTTTTATCCACAAAAAAAAAAAAAAGAAAGAGGTTTTAAAAAAATTGTACATAATAGGGTTATTTAAGTTAAAACAAACAGAATTGTGATTGGTTTTAGATTACTATCATGCAAATTGTCCTAAAAAAATGTAATAGGGTTATATTTATCAATGGACACATTAATTAGTTTGGTATTGTTCTAAAATGAAATTAGGTAGTCTGTTAGTTTGGTATTTTCACCTCTCCTATATAAGCTACATATACCAAACAGATGAGAAATGGCCTTTCTTGTAGGCTTGATGGTTGTCTTATCATGAGTCATGACACGCTTAAAGCCACACAAAAGGCCAGGTATTAATGGGATTCGAGCTGGTACAGAGAGGGAGAGAGAAGGCCTAATTAACTTCGAATATTGCACAAGGTTTAAGAATATAAATTATTCGTTTCACTTTTTGTGTCTATCTTTATACTCTATTAATCATAATTTGCCATATAATTGATTGCTTTTTTTATATTAAATTGTGATCAATAAAAGATAAAGTAAAAGTGTAAAACACAAAAAGTTCGACGGGATGAGTTATATACCATCCTAGAACGCATGCTTTAGACATTAGACAAAGCAACCACCCCCCCTCCCCTCTTCTTTTCTTTTCCTTTTTGGCCTTACCCCAAAAAATAAAATGTCCTGTAACGCATGCGGCAATAACATTGCTGTGAAGGGCAAGTCAATTGAGTCCCTTTTACAAACTAAAGGGCCATCTTTGCCCATCCTTAAGAAAATGGGGTGTGATGTGATGACCACCTCAAAGGGACCATACTATTTAGTCCTTATGTATGGTACAAACCCCTACAATATTGGTCCAACACCTATATCCTAAGACCCTACATTACATTACAATACAAAATTCTCACACACCATCATATGCCATGTGTCAAAAACCCAATTGCATTACCATCTTAATTAGGTCTTTGATGTTTGATTGATCCTCTTTCTTTTTTGCACTTTGCATTTGCTCACCAACAAAAGGAAGCATGCACCCAATAGTCAAGATTGGACAAATTTTTTTTTATAAAGATGGGCTTCAATTCAAGGTCATTGATCTTCTGGCCCCACTTTCCAAAAGAAAAAATTGATATTGTGGGGCCCAAATGGTAAGGCCCTCGCGTGCCTTCTGATGATGGATGGGAAATTGATTTCATCAGCCATTTTCTTTTTTCTTTTGAGAGGCTTTCATCAGCCATTTAGGGCCAAGCCAGTCAGACAGAAAAAAGAAGAGACGTGGCCTTTTCTATATATATTTAGATTCAACATTTCTTTATTTATAGTTTAAAGTTTTAAAGTCCATGAAACTTATAAGCTTGTGGCTGTAAAATCAGATGGTTGCTTTTGGCTCCTGATAGAGTACATGCCTTGGGAAATTGGTATTTTGTTTGCTTTTCTAATGAATTTTTTTTTGGGTACTTTTGGAAGTTAGCCAGTTAGTCTATAGCTGCATTTGGAGTGAATCCAGTGCCAGATACTTGCCTGTTTGAATTACTGAATATAGTGTAGGCCACCTAAAGAGAGAGAAAGAGATGTGTGAGGAAACTTGGTGTTAAGAGTTCCTGAAAATATTAAATTGTATGGCTTGCACTTGCAGACCAATTAACTATTTCTTGGGCAAATTCATTCTTTGTCTGATATGTCAGATATTTTGCTGAGTTCTGGTCCATAGTGATATATTTAAATCAAGGTTGATGGAAAATTTATATGCACTTTTCCATATTTCCTTTCACCTAAAAAGCCAAGGTTTCCACCAAGTGGGAAAATGGGTGACTTAAGAAACTGATATTTGATTTAAATGTCAATTCAATTTAAGAGTCAATCCAGGCTATGGCCAGCACCAAAATTCTACAAACTCTTTTTTTGTTTATTTCTCGGTAAAGATATATTTATATATTACAGCTATATATGTTCATGAGGATTATTATTGCTACACGTATATGTTGTTGATGAAGTTCACCATATCCAGAGGGCAGGAGAGTAAAGTGTGTGGTTTTCACTGAAATATCCTGTATATATCACCACCCAATAGCATCCAAAGATTTAACCTTTGTCCCATGTAAATTGAATAGACATCCAGTGTGCGTTAAAAATATTGATGATCTCTTCAGGACCACATTTTCAGATCTAACCACAGACTGAGGAATATGAGCTGCAACTTGGGTGAAAATACATTAACCTGTACTATAAAATATAAAAACACACACACACACACATATATATATATATATATATAAAACTATACTTGGGATTCTTTTTACTGCTCTTTCATCTTTTACTGAATTCTCATTGTACAAACTGGCTTTTGTTGCTCTAACTCATACCTAGATCCATAACCATATTGTGTTTGGTTTTGTTTTATTCCTTAGTTTATTTATCGTTTTTACAAAGGGTAATACTTGTTGCACCCTAGTTGTTACAGTGTTCATAGCATGTGTGTGTGGAATCGGTGTGGCATATATGCTAAATTGTAGCATATCCATTTTCTTTATGGATAATGTTAAAATAACAATTGAACCAAAACCAACAAATTGTCTAAGATTTGCTTCTCCACTCCTTCCTTATTTAATATCCAAGTATCCCTATCTAATTAAGTCAAGGTCTACTAATCTCGCCGTTAGAACAAATCATTGGACTCCAGAGAAAATGAAAAGTTGCTGCAGAATATCAACCCCCTCTTAAGTCTAAGATAGCGGCTCCATGAAATTGTACGCGTGAAATGAGTGTCAAATAGAAATAGTACATGGTCCAATTCAAGACGTAATCACAGTGTAAAGGACTAAGGTTCTCATGACTTTACAGCTTTGGAAACATATAAGTATCTAGGGAGCTAGGGAGAAAGATTTTCAATTTCTATGTATCGATCAAGTTGATTTTGTATCTTCAAAAAAGGGAGAAAAAAAAGACTTTGTATTTTTTAAATCCGTTTCTCATTAGGGTAAGGCTTCCATACAGTGCAGCACTGAATACAAGAATCGGTATGTGATTATTTTAGAATATGTGTGTTGTCTCATTATTGTGTAATGCACTAAAACATTGGATGTAAGTCAAACTATATTCCACTAAGAATGTCATGCAAAATTATTATAACTAATTGCTAACCCGTGCGATGCACGGAAAAATTACTGAAAATGAAATCTAATGAATGCAAAGCAATTATGCAAAATACCATTTAAATTAAAAGACAAATATTAGTGAATGTTGTTATCCTTGATTGTTTGTGTTACATTTAGAGTTTTATATCTAAAAATACTACAATACTACTTGTAGCAACTAAAGTTCACAATATAAGTATATTATATAAGGCCAAAACTTATATTATCTTCAAGCTCCCCTTAGCCTTACAGAGTCCCTAACAAAATTTCTTTGGTATTGAATTTGACTTCAGAGGACTTACTCAAAATTATTTGAATTAAACCTCACAAATTAGAAAGAAAAAATAAATAACATTACAACATTGTAGCTGATTAATATACAAATAAACTAGCAATTTAATATGATAAATCACTATTAGTAATTTACAAAGAAAAAAATAAAAAAAAATAAAAGTTGTTACCCATTTAACCTAAAACTTTTCATATTCTAAAGTCGTCAAACACCTATTAACAAATAACTATTGATATAAAATATTTAGTAATTACTTCAATACTGCAAGTTGTTCATGCTGTAAAAAATTTGAAAGAATAACACAGGAAGCATCTTAAACTCTTTCTTGCTTGGATCCTACAAAACAATATATATATATATATATATATATATATATAATGATAGAGACAGAACATGCCATTAAAGAGACAACCAATTATGATAGTGTTCTTTCTAAAAATAAAAAAAAATTACGATAATGTTGGAGGCAAAGTAAAAGATTAAAAAAAACTGAAGAAGCAAGCGGTTTGGCTAGCATACCAGCTAGTTAATTTATCTCAAAAGACATAAAAATCTTACAATCAAATAGAGTCCATAAGTAAATAAATAAATGTGGTACAATCTGATAAATAAAATGTTTGTCAAGATGATCAAGTTTGGCAATGAAGAAGACACAACAGTTATTGATGAGGGTAATCTCTATCTTAAACTTGTGATAATGATGAAGATGCGACAACTACTAATTATGCAGATCTAGCACAATCTTATTTTGATTCAACTACAACAAAAATGACGATAATTACCATAAAAAGATTATATAAAAAAACAGTCTTTTATGATATGGCCAAGAGTACAATCAAAGCTAATAGAAGGAATTTTAAATTGATTTTAATGATGAAGGAGGGATTCACTTAAATGAGGAGACCAAGAAAAAAGGAGAAGTATCATGTTTTGAGTATAATATTGAACTTTAAACTCTATAATTTAATTTTCTAACTACAAAAATACCTTAGCATATTGAATTTCTACAGGCACGGATTACATCATTCAACTGAATTTCTGCAGGCACAAATACTACTAAAACTCTATCATTCAATTTTCTAACTACTAAAATGCTATCACATGAATACTATTAAAACTCTATCACCCAGATTACACAACACAAAACCAATAGTGTTACCGTCTCAAACATTAAAAAAAAAAAAACCAAATCAATTTTAAACATAGAAACAAACAATCATATATCAATACAAATACCAAACCTAAATACATAAAAACTCATATATGACCCACAACACAAAAGAGATAGTAACAAAATTAAAAATGAAAAAAAAAAAAAAAAAAAAACAGCAATAAAAAAGAACAACACTATTAATCTAATCCTTCCATTGAACTATTATGAAAGCAACCACCAGAATAGAGGCCAAGAGCAATTGAGATTTAGAGATACCTAAACTAAATCATCCAGTTTTTCAATATCATTATAGTGTGAGGAGAGGAAGAGATAAAAGAATTAGAAAGCCAAAGTCTGACTTTAGGAAGCTGAAGGATTGCCATTTGAGAATGTAACCGTAAAACACAAAGAGTTGCTGTTTAAAATTGTAACTGTGGAACACAAAGGGTTACCATCTAAAAT